>NW_027445531.1:0-49572 GCF_035582795.1 Mycteria americana | reverse complement strand
CATGTCCCCCCCTGCCCCCGTGTCCCCCCACCCCCGTGTCCCCCCTGTCCCCCCCTCACCCCCCCATGTCCCCCCACCCCTGTGACCCCCCCGTCCCCCGTGTCCCCCCTGTCCCTGTGTCCCCCCATGTCCCCCCCCCCCGTCCCCCCCGTCCCCACCCCGTAGCGCCGCTGCAGCTGCTGCCCCAGCACCCCAGGTACGCGGCCGATTCCCGGGGTCCCCCCGTTCGCTTCACGAAGAAACCGTCCCCCACCTGCCGGGACGGGGCCCCCTGAGCCCCCGGACCCCCACCCCTCCCCCCCCCGCTGCCTGGGCCCCCCCGGACCCCACCCGGGCCGTGGGGGATGTCCGGGGCGGGGGAGGGGAGTCCTGGGGGTGCTGGGGGGGGGTCCCATGGGTGCGGGGGAGGTGCTGGGGGGTCCCAGGGGTGCGGGGGAGGTGCTGGGTGGGGTGATGGGTGCTGGGGGGTCCCGGGGGTTGCTGGGAGTCCCAGAGAGGGAGGTGGGGGGGGGGGGTCCCATGGGTGCTGGGGGGGTCCCAGGAAGTCTCATGGGTGCTGGGGGTCCTGGGGTGTCCCGTGGGTGCAGGGAGGTCCCACAGGGCCCCGTGGGTGCTGGGGGGGGGGGGTCGGGGGGGGGGGTCGGGGGGGGTCCCATAGGTGTGTGGGGTCCCACTGGGTGCCGTGGGTGCAGGGGAAGTGCTGGGGGGTCCTGTGGGCGTGGGGGTCCATGGGTGCGAGCAGGGTTCTGGGGGAGTGAGGGAGGTTCTGGGCGGGGTTGGTGGGTGCCGGGGAGGTCCCGTGGGTGCTGGGAGTCCCAGGGAGAGAGGGGGGGGGTCCCATGGGTGCTGGGGGGGGGTCCCACTGGGTGCCACGGAGGTCCTGGGGGGGTCCCGTGGGGGGGGTCCCACGGGTGCGAGCGGGGCCCTGGAGATGGGAGGGAGCTCGGGGGCGGGGTCCGTGGGTGCCGGGGAGCTCCCGTGGGTGCCGGGGTACCTGGGTGCTGGCGGCCGCCTGGCGCAGGACGGGGAGGGGGAGGGGCAGCCACTCGCCCCGCCCCGGCTCCTCCAGCAGGTAAACGGGCTGGCGCAGCCCGCAGCGGCCCAGCCGGAACTGGGGGCACCCCCGTCACCCCAGTGCCCCCCAGTCACCCCAGTGCCCCCCAGTGCCCCCCAGTCACCCCAGTGCCCCCCAGTCACCCCCGTGCCTCCCAGTGCCCCCCAGTCACCCCAGTGTCCCCCAGTCACCCCAGTGCCCCCCAGTGCCTCCCAGTCATCCAGTGCCCCCCAGTCACCCCAGTGTCCCCCAGTCACCCCAGTGCCCCCCAGTGCCTCCCAGTCACCCCAGTGCCCCCCCCATCACCCCAGTGTCTCCCAGTCACCCCAGTGCTCCCAGTGCCCCCAGTCATCCCCCGTCCCCCTACTGCCCCCCACTCCCCCCCAGACTCCTATCTGCCCACCCACCCTGCCGCCCCAGTGCCTCCCAGTCCCCTCCAGACCCCCCAGTGCCCCCAGTCCCTCCAGTGCCCTCTCAGTGCTCCCAGTCCCTCCCAGTGCCCCCAGTCCCTTGCAGTCCTCCCAGTCCTCCCAGTCCCTCCCAGTGCCCCCAGTCCCCTCCCAGTCCCCCCCGTGCCCCGGTGCCCGGCACCTTCTGCTCCCGGTACCGCCCGTCGCCAGGCTGCTCCCCAGATCCGCCGCCGCTTTCCGCTCCACCACCACGTCCAGCACCAGCTCCCGCGGCGGGCGCCCTGGGGCGGGGCCAGCGCTGAACCACGCCCCCGCCCCGCCCTCAGAGTGAGGGCCCCGCCCCCAAAGCCGGCCCCGCCCGCACATCAGAGCTCGCGGCGGAGCATGCTGGGGGGCGGGGGCGCCGCCTGGCCCCGCCCACCACCGCCACGGGGCGGAGTCGGCACCTGGCCCCGCCCCTTGCCGGCTCGAGGGGGGGGGGCCGGGGACACCCCCGGCCCCGCCTCCATGGGGGCGGAGCCAACTCACTGGCCCCACCCCCCCAGCACCCCTCCCACCCAGCTCCCCGGTGGGCCGTGGCAGGCCCCGCCCCCCGCCCCGCCCCCCGCCCCGCCCACATTCACCCACCCCAGCGCCATGGGGGTGGAGTCAGCGCCTGGCCCCGCCCCCAAACGCCCACCCAGACCCATGGGGGGCAGGGTCAGCAGCTTGGCCCCACCCCTCGCCCCGCCCACCGAGTCCGGCCCCGCCCAGCCCTACCAGGCTCCACCCCCTCTCCCACCCGGCCTCCACCAGTGGCTCCGCCCCCTCCCCGCGGCCCCGCCCCTTGTCCCCGCCCCGCCCCTTGTCCCCGCCCACCGAGTCCGGCCCCGCCCATCCCTACCAGGCTCCACCCCCTCTCCCACCCCATCCCCACCAGTGGCTCCGCCCCCGCCCCGCGGCCCCGCCCCTTGTCCCCGCCCGCCCCTTGTCCCCGCCCACCTGGGGGCGGGTCCCTCTCGCGGGCCACCCACAGGAAGTCCCCCACGGGCAGGCGGCGCAGGAGCAGCGGGACCCGGCCCCGCAGCAGCGCCGGCACCCGGCCCCCCCCGGGACCCCGCCTGCGGGCCAGCGTCAGCGGGGCCGGGACCGGGACCGGGACCGGGACAGTCCGGGGGGAGGGGGGGGACAGGGGCACCCGGGGACAGGGGACACCCGGGAGGGGGAGGGGGGGACAGGAGACAGCCCGGGGGGGATGGGGACAGGGGGACGGGGACAGGGGGACCCGGGGACAGGGGACACCCCGTGGGGGGGAGGGGAGGACAGAGGGACCCCGGGGGGACAGTGACAGTGACAACCCAGGGGGACAGGAGGGACCCCGGGGGGGATGGGGGACCCCGGCGGGGGTGGACAGGGGGACAGGGAGACCCTGGGACGGGGACACCCGGGGGTGGGGACTGCCACCCCCAGGATGGGGACACGCCACCCCCGGGAGAGACAGACACAGCCCAGGGACAAGGGACATGCCACCCCCAGGGCGGGGACAGGGACACCCTGGGGCGGGGACAGGGACGCGCCACCCCCGGGATGGGGACTGTCACCCTGGGACAGGGAGGGGACGCGCCAGCCCTGGGACGAGGACAGAGCAGCCCGGGGGGGGGGGGGCGGGGAGAGGGTGGGGGAAGGGACGTGGTGGGGGAGGGTACGGGGAGGGGGGCGGAGTGGGGGAGGGGACAGGCACCCTTGGCCTCGGTGACGTCAGCGCAGAGGATGATGTCAAACTCGCCAGGTCGCAGCTCGAACTCCAGCTCGGGGCAGCCCTGGGGGGACCCAGGCGTCCGGGGGGCCCCTCCCCTCCCCCCCCCAGGGTGAACCCAGCCCCTCCCCCCCCCAGGGGACCCAGGTGCCTGGGACTCCCCCCCCTCCCCCCCCCCAAGGTGAACCCAGCCCCTCCCCCCCCAGGGGAACCAGGTGCCTGGGAACCCCCCCTCCCCCCCCCAGGGTGGACCCAGCCCCTCCCCCCCCAAGGGGACCCAGGCGTCCACGTGACTCACGGGGGGGAGGGGGGAGGGGGGTTCTCCCCCTCCCCAGCCGAGGACCCTCCCCGGCCGCCTGGGTCTCCTGGGGCGGGGGCGGGGCTTCCAGGGCAGCAGCAGCCAATCGCTGGGCCAGGATTTGACCCCGTGGGGTCAGCGAGTACCTGGAGAGGGGGGAGGGGTGAGCAGGGGTGCTCCCCGGGCGGGGGGGGGGAGGGGGGGGTCCCCGGTGTCCGGGCGTACCGGGGGGGGCGGCCGCTCCGCTGCAGCAGGTCCCGGCGGAGGAGGGTGCCCAGAGCCCCCCCGGGGGCTGCCTGTGGGGGGAAGGGTGACAGAGGGTGCGTCCCCTCCCCCCCGGCACCCTCAGGGGGTCCCACGAGAGGGGAGGGGCAGGCCTGCGTGGGGGAGGGGCGTAGGTGCCGGTAAGCCCCGCTCCCCGTTCGTTCACTCTGGTCCCTGCTGACGGCGCTTACCGGGGTCAGGGGCCGGTTGCAGAAGGGTTGGGCCTGCCGCAGAAGCTCCGCCTCTGGGAGGGGCTCTGAGCTCTGGGGGCGGGGCTTCTGGTGAGCTATTGGGGGGGGAGGGGCGGGGACACCCCCAGGTGTCCGGGCCCCTCCCCCCCAGCCGGGGCTCACCTGGTGCAGGGCCAGCAGGAGGGCGTGGGCCCCCGAGCGGGGGAGGGGCCGGTAGTCGCGGGCGGGGCGGCGCTGTGGGGGGAGGGGAGGGATGCGACATCGGGGGCGGGGGCGACCCAGGCGCCTGGGTGCCGCCCCCTCCCCTCCCCCCCCCCCCCCCCGCAGCAGGGCCCCGGGTGGGGAGGGGCGGTGCTGCCACTCACCGTGGGCGGAGCCAGGGGACTCTGCGGGCCCCTCCCCTCTGCGGGGGGGCTGGGGGGGAGGCCTTGCTCTGGGGAGGGGGTCGATATGCAAATCAGCATGCAAATTAGCAGCATCTGGCCCCGCCCACCCCGAGCCCCCACCCCTACCCTTGGGGTTACCCCAAGCCCCACCCACCCCCACCCATACAGCTCCACCCCCCACCCCAAGCTCCACCCCCTGCAGGGCTGCCATGGGGGGGGGTGTGGGTGCTGAGGCCCCGCCCACCCAAAACCCTGCCCACCCAAAGCTCCACCTTCACAAACCACGCCCACCCAGAGGGTCCCCCAGCACTGGCAGGGGGTGTGGCCTCCCCACAAAGCCCCGCCCACCACAAGCTCCGCCCCTTCACTCGAGGCCCCGCCCATCCCAGGCACTGACGCGGGTGTGGCCTCACACAAGGCCCCGCCCACCCCAAGCACCGCCCCTTCCCTCGAGGCCCCGCCTCTCAGGGACTGGCAGATGGGGTGGCCTCCCACCAAAGCCCCGCCCACCCTCGCTCCGCCCACCCTCGCCCCGCCCTTCCCTCGAGACCCCACCCCTCCCCACAGCCGCCCCCCCCCCCAGCACACTGGCAGAGGGGGGAGTGGCCTCCCACCAACGCCCCGCCCTCCCCCAGGCCCCGCCCCCCCCGAAGCCCCGCCCACCGGCGCGGTGCTGGCGCAGGCGCTGTTCGAGGCGGCGGCAGAGCACGGGCCCGAAGTGCTGCAGGATGGCGGCCGCCCGCCCCGAGCGCAGCCGCAGCGGGTACCGGGACAGCGAGCGCAGCGCCTGCGGCGGGGACACGGTGGGACCCGGCCCGCCGGCACAGCCCCGCCCGACCGGGGCACCGGGCCCCGTCTCCCGTACCCCGCCCCCCCCGCCACCCACCCGCTCGTAGACGCCCCTCGCCCGCGGCCCCGCGGCCTCGTCCCGCCACTCCCGCAGCCAGCGGTGAAGAGGGGGTTGGGGGGGCTGCGGGGGCGGCGGCGGCGGCGGCGGGGGGGGGCGGCGGCGGCGGCGGGCTCCAGCATGGCGGGGGCGGCCGGTCACGGCGAGCTCCCGCCGCCGGCACAGCGGCGACCTCTGACCCGGAACCGCTCTTCACACGGCGGGGCCGCTCTGGGCCGCCGGGAGGCCCCGCTCGGCTGCTCTGGAGGACTCGCTGCCCCTCTATGCCACCGGGAGGGTCCCTCTCGGCTGCTCTGGAGGACTCGCTGCCCCTCTATGCCACCGGGAGGCCGCGCTCGGCTGCTCCGGAGGCCTCGCTGCCGCTCTGGGCCGCCCGGAGGCCTCGCTCGGCTGCTCTGGAGGCCCCGCTGCCCCCTCCCCCCCCCTCCCCCCCCGTCGCAGAGCGGGGCCGGATCCAGCACAGCAAAACCTTTATTGTTTAGAAAACCCTTTTACAAACAAATTCGGGGGGGGGGACACGGGACGGGACACGGCGACACCCCCAAAATGCCAATGACAGCGCCCCCGCGGGGGGAACACCCCGAAATCCCCCCCTCCTGGTGGGGGGAGGGGGCAATGTCAGCGCAGCCGCGGGGGGGGGGGGGGGAGTTGGGGACCCCCCCACAAACCCCTGGGTGGTTTGGGGGTGATGGGGGGGGGGGGGCGGGCAGTGCCAACACCCCCCCCTCCCCCCCCCCCCGCGGGGATGGTTGGGGTGGGGGGGAAGGGGGGGGCACCCCAAAATGGGGGGGGGGTCCCCAGCCCCCGGTGGAGGGGGTGGGGCGAGCAGCACCAGAGTTTAGGGGGAGGCGGGGGGGGGTTTGGGGGTGTCCGTGGATGCGGGGGGGAGCCCCGGGGTGGCGGGGGGGGGGGGGTTTGGGGGGGGGGGGGGGCTCAGAGGAAGGCGTCGCACCACTCGCGCAGGCAGCCGGCGCAGTCCCGCGCCTGCTTGGCGTTGGCGCCGCACGTCTCCTTCAGCCACTCGCGGAAGAGCTCCTCGTCCTTGCGCAGCACCAGGAACTGCCCCAGCACCACGTACGCCTGCGCACGCCGGCACACGTCACCGCCCGAGGGGACGCCCCCCCCTCCCCCCCCGCCTCGGGGACGCGTCACCGCCCGCCGCGACCTCCGTCCGTCGTGTGTATTGTCACACACACCCCCCCCTGCCCCCCGGGGTCCCCGCGGCTCCAAGGACACCGGTGTGTTGTGTGTCGTCCCCCCCCCCGTCTTGGTGACAAAGGGCATCCCTGACCCCCCCCCATGTGCCACCAGGGATGTCCCCGTGCCACCCTCCTGTCCCCAAGGGGTCCCTGTGCCGTCCCCATGTTGCTGGGGACACCCCTGTGCCCCCTCCGTGTCCCCATGTCCCACTGTGTGCCACCCCCATGTCCCCAAGGGGTCCTTGTGCCATCCCCATGTTGCTGGGGACACCCCTGTGCCCCGCCATGTCCCCATGTCCCACCCTGTGCCACCAGGGATGTCCCCGTGCCACCCTCCTGTCCCCAAGGGGTCCTTGTGCCATCCCCATGTCACTGGGGACATCTCTGTGCCCCCACCGTGTCCCACCCCCATGTCCCCAGGGATGTCCCCGCCATGTCCCCATGTCCCACCCTGTGCCACCCCCGTGTCTCCAGGGGGGTCCTGTGTCCCCCACCGTGTCCCCAGGGCCACCCCCACCCCCTTGGGGCCACCCCCACCTCCCTGGGGACATGGCTGGGACACTCCCATCCCCTCGGGGACTCCCTGACCTCCTGGGGACCCTGTCGGGGACACTCCCGGGCAGGCTGTCCCCAGGTTGTCCCCAAGTGTCCCCACCTTGTCGAAGCCCTTCTCCTCCAGCTTCTTGCCAGCACGTCCCCGATGCCGGCCAGGGTCCCCACCGGCTTCTCCCCATCGGCTCCGCCACAAAGTCTCGGTGTTTCTGCGACGTCGAGGACATGGCGCCTGCGGGGACGGGGACAGTGAGGGGACACGGGGACAGCGTTGGGGACATGGGGACAGCGAGGGGGCACGGGGACACGGGGACGGTGTGGGGATGGGGACAGTGAGGGGGGACGGGGACGGTGTGGGGATGGGGACAGTGTGGGGATGGGACAGTGAGGGGATGGGGACAGTGTGGGGATGGGGACAGTGAGGGGACACGGGGACAGCTCAGGGGACACGGGGATGGCTTGGAGGGGGACAGGGGCAGCGTGGGGACACAGGGATGGCCCGGGGGGGGCGGGGGATGGGGACAGCGTGGGGACAGGGGGACAGCAAGGGGGGATGGGGACAGCGTGGGGACACGGGGGACAGCGTGGGGACAGCGTGGGGACAGGGGGGCGGCTCGGGGACACGGGGACAGCGCGGAGCGGAGCTGGGGACCCTGTGGGGACAGGGACGGAGCGGGAGGGGCCCGCGGCGGGCGGACACGGGGACCCTGCGGGGGCGGGGCCGGCCGGGGGGGGGACACCGGGACCGGGGGACACACGGGGGACACACCGGGGACCCTCGGGGACCCCCCGGCCCCCCCCCCCCCCGCCCCTCACCGGCCCCTCCCGCCGCTCCAACCGCCGCTCCCGCCTCAGGCCGCTGCCGCCGCGCGCGCCTGCGCCCTGACGTCAATTCCGGCCGCCGACAACCATAGAGGCGGGAGACGGAGCGGCCGCTTGGCGGCGGGCGTGAGGCCGCTCTGGGCGGGTGGCGGAGGCATCGAGAGCGGCGGGGGCCCGGGCGCCTGGGGCCCGTCCCCGGTCTCCGGACACTCGCGGTGCCCCCAGGTGCCCCCCCCCCCGGGCGATGTCCCTGGGTTCCCCCGGCGCCTGGAGAAGGTGTCCGGCTCTTCTGGACACCAGACGTCGTCTGCAGGTTCCTGTTGGCTCCTCCTGGAAGCCCGGAGGGTGTCCCCGGGTCCTCCTGGGTCCCCCTGGACACCCGGACGATGTCTCCATGTTCCCTCCAGGGTCTCCTGGAATCCTGGAGAACATCTCCAGGTTCCTCTGCACACCCGGACGACGTCTCCGGATTCCCCCAGGTTCTCCCGGAATCCTGGACGATGCCCTGGGTCCCCCTGGGAGCCCGGACGATGTCTCCGTGTTCCTCCCAGGTTCTCCTGGAATCCTGGAGAACATCTCCAGGTTCTTCCTCAGCTTCCCTGGATGCCCAGACGATGGCTGCAGGCTTCCCGGGACGCCTGGACAGTGTCTCCAGGTTCCTCTGAGGTTCCCCTGGACACTTGGACACCTCTGGGTTCCCCCGGACACACGGACCACGTCCCTGGGTCCCCCTGGACACCCGGACGACGTCTCCGTGTTCCTCCCCCGGTTCTCCTGGACACCTGGAGAACATCCCCTGGTCCCTCCCCTCTTCCCCACTCCCACCCCTCCATGTCCTCTCCTTCCCCCGCCACGTCCCTGACCCCGAGGAGCCCCCGGCCTCCCTCATCCCACCGGGTTCTCCCGAGAGGATCCTTAAAGAGACCAAAAGTGGCGATGCTGGCCCAAAATCGGCATAAAAAGCGGGATTTTTATTAAATTCAGGGGGGAAACCCGCTGACGGCCACGTGGGCGCGCAGGGCGCCGGGAAGAGGGAGAAGCGTTGGAAACCAGCGGGCGAGAGGCCAGAGTTTGGAGAAGCAGAAGGAATTTTGGGGGCAAAAGGAGAGATTTGGGGGCAAAACAGGGAGTTTGGGGGCAAAACAGGGAGATTTGGAAGTGAAAAAGAGGGATTAGGGGGAAAAGGGGAGATTTGGGGCAGAAAAAGCCCCAAAGGCTCAAAAATTCGCAATAAATAGGCAAATCGCACTAAACCGCCTTAAACTCCGACCGGATCTGCGGGACTTTGGGAAGAAAACAGCGGGGTGAGTGGAGGGGGCGGTGATAGCCACGCCCCCTCATGCATATGGATGAGCGCCGGCAGCCCACGCCCAGAGCGGGACAGGCCCCGCCCACTATGCAAAAACACAAGGCATAACCCCGCCCCCTACACGTGAGCCCCGACGGCGCGGCCCCGCCCCGTATGCAAATTGAGACCGCCGAACTCCACCCCTGGTCCGAGCGGTCACGCCCACCATGCAAATAACCCCGCGGTTAGGCCCCGCCCCTTCATGCATATGCAAATGGCAAAGGGGTGTGCTGGGCCCTGCAGGCAGGTCAGGGCTCGGGGCGGGGGGGTCGGGGTCGTGACCCCCCCCCACTTTTGGGGTGCCCCGGGGTCAGTAACTACAACAAAGGAGGGAGCACCCAAAACCCCCACCTTTAGTCAAGAGCCCCCCCTGCTTTAAAAGGGGGGTCCCCAAAAGCAGCCCCCCCCCCCCCCAACACGCCCCTGGGGAGCACCCCCCTGTGTGGGGGCTGCGATAAAACCGGGGCCCCCGCCCCCTCATTTTGTGCCCACCCCCGTTACCCCCCCGCCATTTTGTGCCCCCTGCACCCCAATTTTACCCCCCCTCCATTTTGTAGCTGCCCCATTTTATACCCTGCCCTCCTGCCCCCCTTTTCTGCCCCTTCCCTATTTTACCCCCCCATTTTGGGGGTGCACATCTGGTAACTCCCTTTATTTGGGGTACACCCCCCCCCGTGGGGGAAATAATGACTCTGCCCTGCTTTGGGGGCCCCCCCGTGTTTTGAGGGGACCCCCCCCACAATAAATGGGGGGTGCAGGGGGGTCCCCAGCCCCGCCCCGCCCCCTCAGGCCTCCTCCTCGCTCAGCAGCATGTTGGGGATCCCCCTGGAGATGGGGAACCGGCGCCCCGAGTCCGGACACTGCAGGACCCCCTCCAGCACCTCCACCTGGGGGGGGAACAGGAGACACGTGGGGAGGGGGTCGGGGGTGACCCCCCCCCCGGGGTTTTGGGGACCCCCGCGGGTTTCGGGGACCCCCCCGTCCCCCCTCACCTCCAGCAGGACGTGGTGCACCCGCCGCAGGAAGGCCTCGTCCCCCTCATAGTCGGGGGCGGGTTCGGGGGGCAGCTCCGAGGGGTGCCCCAACTTCGGGGGGGGGGGGGTTAGGGGAGGCTGGGGAACTCCAAAATGTGGCCCGGCCCCCCCTCCGAAAGCAGGGACCCCCCAAACTGCCCCCCCTTAGGACCCCGTCCCAAAGCAGGGAGCCCCTGGATTGAGACACCCCCCCCCCCCGGTGCCTCCCCATACCGGAGACCCCAGGAGCCCCCCAGATCAGAGACAACCCCCCGCACCGGGCCCCCCAACCCCCAGGACCCCCCCAGAGCCCCCAACCCAGGACCCCTAAAACCCGAGCCCCCCCTGTGCTCCCCCCAAATCGCATCCGCCCCCAGCCCCCCCCCCCCGCCCCGGCACCCCCTAAACCGGAGCTCCCCCAAAACCGGAGCTCCCCCGTGCCCTCCCCAACCGGAGCCCCTCGCCAGATCCCCCCGGAGCCCCCCCAAACCCAAACCGGCCCCCCCCTCCCCCCCCGGACGCCCCAAACCGTCTCCCCCGCACCGGCCCTCCCCAAAACCGGAGCCCCCCCGTGCTCCCCCCAAACCGGCACCCCCTCCCCCAGACCCCCCGGAACCCCCCTAACCCCAATCCGGCTCCCCCAGACCGGAGCCCCCCCCCCGGGCCCCCCAAACCCGGAGCCCCCCGCCCCTCACTCACGCTCTCGGCCGCCTCCAGCAGCGCGGCCCAGCGCAGCCGCGGCACCAGCCGCGCCACGAAGGCGGCGTTGAACGGCACCGGCCGCACGCGGACCTCCGAGGCCTGAGGGGAACGGGCCGGTAACGGGGGTGGGGGGTGGGGCGGGGCCTGAAGGGGGCGGGGCCGTCCCGGGAGGGGCGGGGCCGTACCTGGATCTGCAGGGGGAAGCCGCCGCCGGGCCGGAGGCCGCGGACGTGGGAGCTGAGCAGGTTGTGGGTCAGCAGCTTCATCCCGCTGCCGCCGCCGCTCCCGCTCCCGCCGCCTCTTCCGCTTCCGGCGGCGCGTCACTTCCGGGGGGAAGGAGGCGGGGAGGGCGCCTGCGCGGTGGGCGAGGAACGGCGGGGGGGGGGGGGGGGAAGCAGTTGCCCAGGCAACGGCTGGAACGGGGGGCGGAGCGTGGGGGCGTGGCGGCTGCCGAAGCAAGGACTGGAGCGGGGTAGAAGGCGTGGCCTGGGGCGGGGGGCGTGGCCACCCGGGGCTGGGGGCGGGGTCAGCACCGGTACCCCCCGCGGGAGGGGGCGGGGGGTCGTGGGGTGCAGCGGTTTTGGGGGGGGGTGGGGGGTGGGGAGGCTTTGGGGCTCCGAAGTGGGGGTGCACTCAAGGGGTGCGGGCTCGGCCCGGCCCCACAGGAAGCCCAGCCCCACAGCAAGATGGGGCTTTGGGGTAAATCTGGGGGGTTTGGGGCAATACAAGCAATAGGGCAGGCTGCCATCCGCCCCCCAAGCCCCCTTGCAGCCCTGCGTCCCCCTCAGCCCCCACCACGTCCAAGCGTGGGTCAGCTACGGGGCTGGGTCACCCCCAAACCTTCGGACAGCTCCACCCCCCAAAATCCAGGGTCCCCCCCGAGACCCTGGGGGGGGGGGGGGGGGGGGGGCCCACAGGGGGACCCAGGTGTCCGAGTACCCCCCCACACACACGGACACAAAGGCGGGGGCACAAACGCAGCTCATTTATTCAGCATTTGGGGGGGACAGACGGGACACCCCAACCCCCCCGGGACAAGCGGCGACACTCCACCCTGATACTGCCAAGGGCTCCCCCAAAATGGAGTGTTACCCCACCCCAAAGTAAGGGCCGAGGGAGAAAGGACCCCCCCCAAAGTGCCATGGGAATAAGGGAACACCCTCAACAGGGTGGAGGACCCCAAAATTCCCAAAAATGGTGAGAAGTTGGGTGAGACACCCCCCCACCCCCCCTCCACCAAAAACAGGGGGTGCTGGGGGGGGGGTCACACACTGGTGGGTGCTGGCGGGGGGGGGGGGTGTCACCCTGCCCTGGGGGTGCTGAGGTGGGGAGGGATACATGGGTGGGAGAGGCACCCCTGCTGCTGCCCCACAGAAGCTGTGGGGGAGGGTGGGTGCTATGGGGTGTAGGGGAAACTGAGCAACAGCCCCTCGTAAGGCAGGAGATCAAGGGCCCCCAGGTCGACGTGAGGGTCTGGGGGGAGGGAGCGGTGGGTGCTGAGGCGCAGGGTGGCGTGGGAGGGCAGGCGGGGGTCCTGCACGGCCAGGCCGGAGAGGAACTGATCCCCAGGGTTCAGGACCACCAGGAACCGCTCGCTCTGGTCCCAGCTCCGCAGGAAAGCGGCCGCTGGGCTGGCGGGAATGTCCTGGGCCTCCCCCAGCGACAGCGACCGCTCCCGCACCCGCAGGGCGCCCAGACGGCGGCACAGATCCAGCAGCATGGCCTGCGGGGAGAGAGGGGTTAAACGGGGGGGCCCGCCGCCTCCCCACACCACGCTCTTGAAAGACATTCCCCGAGTGTTGCCCTTTTAAGGACCAGCCCTGTAGCATTGCCCTTTTAAAAATATGCGCTGGGCCGCGGCCCCTTTAAGACCATGCCGCGGGCATTGCCCCTTTAAGAACACGCCCTGCCCTTCGGCTGAAAACGCCCCCGTCTGAACCGGCAGTGGGTCATTGCCCCTTTAAGGAGACGCCCCGCCCATTGAGAAAAGCCCCGCCCCCTCCAGGCCCCGCCCACCTCGGTGCTGTTGGTCGCCCTCCCGGATCCCGTCGATGAGGTCCCAGGGCATCGACATCAGCTGGGGGGCAGAGGGCAGGGGTCAGAGGGCACGACCCCTCACCCCCCCTCCACCCCCTGCCCCACTGCGCCCCACAGCACCCCCCAACCACCCCCCGGATCCCCAGAACCCCCCCAAATCCCCCAGCCCCCAAACCCACCCTCAAAGCACCCCCCAGCCCCCCAAATCATCCCTGCAGCCCCCCAGCCCCCCCCACACCGACCCCCAACCCCCCAGCCCCCCCCAAATCAACCCTCAAAGCACCCCCCAGCCCCCCCAAACCCCCCCCAGCCCCCCCAGCCCCCCCAAATCAACCCTCAAAGCACCTGAGCCCCCCGACCCATTCCCCAGCCCCCCCAACCAACCCTCAAAGCACCTCCCCAGATCCCCCCCAGCCCCCCAAATCAACCCCCCACCCCCCCAACCCCCCCCCCAAAGCACCTCCCCAGCCCCCCCAAATCCCCCAGCCCCCCCAATGCCCCCCCTCACCTGCCGGGCGGGGGCCCCCCGGGGGGCTCGGCCAGCCCCACCTCGTCGCCGTAGCTGAGCACGGGGGTGCCGGGCAGGGCCCACAGCAGCAGCAGACGCTGGGGGGCGCGGGGGGGGCTCAGCCCCCTCAGGTGCTGCCGGGGGGACCCCACCTGCGGGGGAGGGGTGAGGGCTCACACCCTGCCCCTCCCCCAACACTGGGGGGGGTGGGTGGGTGGGTGTGTTCTCCCCTCCCCCACAACTGGGGGGGGGGGGGTCCTCTGGGGTGACGGGGGTCCCGGGTGCCTGCGTTGTCCCGTCCCCCCCCCCCCCAACAATGTGGGGTCCCCGGGGTCGTTGTGGGGGATGGGCGGTGGGGGGGGTCCCAGGGGGTGTTGGGGGGTCCCAGGGGGGTTTGGGGGTGCAGGGGGTTTGGGGGTGACTCTCGCTCCAAGGCGGGGGGGGTGTTGGGGTGCAGGAAGGCCAGCAGCTGGGGGGGGTTGGGCTAGGGTGAGGTTGGGGGATTTTGGGTGGGGTTTGGGGGTCCCAGGGGGGTCTGGGGGTTTTGGGGTGCAGGGGGGGTGGGGTGACTCAAACTCCAGGGCAGGGGAGTTTTGGGGGTCCTGGGGGGGTTCTGGTGGTTTTGGGGTGCAGGGGGGGCTGGGGGTTACTCTCGCTCCAGGCCACAGGGGCTTTGGGGGTCCCAGGGGGGTTTTGGGGTGCGGGGGGGGTGGGGGGGGGGACTCATGCTCCAGGCCAGTTGGGTTTGGGGGGGTCCCAGGAGGGTTTTGGGGTGCGGGGGGGGGACTCACACTCCAGGCCAGGGGCATTTGGGGAGGCCCCGGGGGGGGTTTTGGGGTGCGGGGGGTTTGGGGGTGACTCACGCTCCAGGCCAGGGGGGTTTGGGGGTGCAGGAAGGCCAGCAGCTGGGGGGCGAGGGTGGAGGCGGGGGGGTCGGACCCCAGCGACTCCAGGAAGGGCCCCAGCACCAGCCCCACCCCCGAGGAGTTCAGCAGCGCCAGCAGCGCCGGGGGGGCCCGCAGGCGGGTGCCCCCCACCAGCACCCTACAAAAGGGGGGGGGGAGAGGGTGAGGGGGGGCCATGGGTGCCCCCCACCGGCACCCTGAAAAGGGGGAGGGGAAGGGTGAGGGGAGAGGGTAAGGGGGGGCTATGGGTGCCCCCCCCAGCACCCTGCAAAGGGGGGGGGGGGGAAGGGTGAGGGGGGGAGGGGAAAGGGTGAGGGGGGGCCATGGGTACCCCCCCAGCACCCTGGGGTGGGGGAGTCAGAAGCAGGGGGGGTCACTGAGGTTGGGGAGGGGCACAAGGTTGGGGGTGACACGGGGGGGGGGGTGACACTGACCTGGGGACACCCTCGGGGCTGTTCTGCTCCGTCAGGTTCCTCCATTCGGCCACCACCGAGGGCTGGGGGGGGCGGGGGGGGGTCACCCCACGGCACCCACCCCATAGCACCCCCCCACAGCACCCCTCATTCCCTCCTCGCACCCCCCCCCGGCCCCCCCATTCCTGCCCCAGAGACAGCCCAGCCCCCCAAGTCCCCCATTCCTGCTCCTCAGGTCCCCCCCGCAGCCCCCCAAGTCCACCCCCAACCCCCCAAGTCCCCCATTCCTGCCCCCCAGATCTCTCCCACCCCCCCAATCTCCCATTCCTGCCCCCCAGCTCCCTCCCAGCCCCCCAAATCCCCCCCTTCCTGCCCCCCAGATCCCCCCTAGACCCCCATTCCTGCCCCCCAGATCCCCCCCTTCCTGCCCCCCAGCTCCCTCCCAGCCCCCCAAATCCCCCCCTTCCTGCCCCCAAATCCCCCCCAGCCCCCCATTCCTGCCCCCCAAGTCCCCCTGCCCCACCTGCAGCTCCTCGATGCCGTCCAGGAAGAAGCCGGCAACGCCGCGCTCCAGCCACACGCTCAGTGCTCGCTGGGGGGGGGGGGGGGGGGGGGGTGTCAACGCTCTGCCCCACGGCGCATCGCCGCCCGCCCCACAGCCAGCCGATGGACCCCATAGCTCCTCCACGAGACCCCACACCACCCCATAGCTGCCCCATGACTCCCCCCAGCCACCCCACAGCTGCCTGTGGCCACTCCAGAACACCCCCCAGCTGCCCTATAGACCTCTGTGCTCCCCCACATCACCCCATAGCTGCCTCACAACCAACCCGCAGCACCCCATAGCTACCCCACCTCCTCCCCATAACTGCCCTGTAACACACCGCCCCCCCAACCACCCCACAGCTGCCCCATGTCCCTACCCAATAACCCATAGCTGCCCCACAGCCGCCCTATAGGCCTCTATGTCACCCCATAGCTGCCCCACAACACCCTATAGCTACTCTATAGCTCTCTATGTCACCCCACAACACCCCATAGCTGCCCCACATCCTCCCCCTGGCTCCCCACACCACCCCATAACCACCTCACACCACCCCATAGGCACCCCTGGGCCCTCTGCAATGCCCCATAGCTGCCCCACAGCCTCCCACACTGCCCCATAACCCTCCCACACCACCTCATAGCTGCCCCACAGCTGACTCCCCAACTACCCCCCATACCTGCCCCCCGCCCTCGCACAGCACCCCATAACCGCCCCCCAGCCGCCCCCCGCCGTGGGGCGCCCCACACACCTTGACCTTCTCATGGAAGTTGGGGTCCCCGGCCACCTCCGGCCCGAACCAGGGGTTGTCCCCCAAGGAGTTGGGGGTCAAATCCAGAATCACCTGCAGCCCTAGGGGGCACGGGGGGGGGGGGGTCAGGGCACCCCCAAACCCCCCTGCACATTTGGGGTCCCCCCAGTATTGGGGCACCCCCCAAGTATTGAAACGCTTCCTTGAATATCGCAGTGCCCCCCCCAAGAACTGGGGTGCCCCCCAAAAACTGTCCACTGGTATTGGGGTGCTCCCTTGGGTATCAGAGTCCCCCCAACATTGGGGTACCCCCCCAGTGGCAGCCACCCAAATATTGGGGTGCTTTCTTGGGCACCACAACACCCCCAAATATTACTCCCTGGGTAGCGAGGGCTCCTTCCAATATTGGGGTGCTCCCCATTACTGGGACTCCCCGCCATTCCCTCAATATCAGGGTCCCTTACCACCAGCCCCCCCATTTTTCTGCCCCCCCCCAATATCGGGGTTCTCTCCCCTTCATGAGCCCCCCCTTATCCAACCCCCCCCTCAAAACCGGGGTCCTCCATAATCTGCTTAATAACGGGGTGTGCTCCCCTTCAATAATGGATGCCCCCCCCAGCAAGGTGCCCCCCCACCTCACAGCACCCCAATTGGGGGGTACCTCCCCCCATGTTGGGGCTCCCCACCCCATTACCAGGCCCCCCCCATAGTTTGGGGGTGCCCCCTCAGTTTGGGGGTGCCCCTCACCCTTCTTCTTGGCGGCGTCCAGGAGGTCGGCGAAGTCCTGCAGGGAGCCCAGCAGCGGGTCCAGCTCCTCCAGCGAGATATTTCGGGGGTCCCCCGAGGTTTGGGGGTGCAGCGGCCCCAGCACCAGCCCCCGCACCTGCAGCCCCGCCACGTGCTCCAACCGAGCTGCCACGCCTGGGGACAGAGGGGGGGTGAACCCCAATTCTGACACCCCCCCCGTGTACCCCAAAAGCCCCAGGGGTCCTCCAAAATGCCCCCACCCCAGGACCCCCGAGACCACTGGGAGGGGTTGTACCCCAATTCCCTTGCAGTGTCCCCCAAAATGTTCATGGGCACCCCAACACCCCCGGGACCCCCCCAAAAGCCCCCCCCCACCCCCCCCAGGACCCACAAGCCCCTCCCCGGGGCCCCCCAAAACACCCCCCAGGCCTGGGAGGGCAGGGAACACCTAAACCGCCCTGCTGGGTCCCCCAAAACCACCCCAGGGCCCCCCAAAAGACCGCTGGGGTGGGGGGAGCCCCTAAACACTCCCCAGGGGAAATCCTCAGGCTGGGGTGGGCTCCCACCCTCCTCACCGGGATTTGGGGGACCCCCCCCAGGCTGTAGGCCCCCCCCCAGACCCACAGGGCCCCCCCAAAGTGTGGGCCCCCCCCAAAATGCTGAGTCATTGCTCCTCTCCCCGTGGCTGATGAAACTGGTGCAGCACAAGGGGCTGGGACGCCTGGATCCCTCCGGGGGGGGGCACCCCCAAAACCGGGGTCCCTTGGGGGGGGGGCATTAATGGGGGGTCCCCACCCCAAATGCCTGGGTCCCTTGGCGCCAAGATCTGGGGGTACAGAAGGATCTCCCACTGCACCCCCCCTAAATCAGGGTCCTTTGGGAGGGCACTAATGGGAGGTCCCCCCCAAATCCCTGGGTCCCTAGAAAACAAGATTTTGGGGTACAGAAGAATCTCTCAGTGCCCTCCCCCCAAATCTGGGTCCATTGGGAGGGGCACTAACATGGGGGTCCCCACCCCAAATTGCTGGGTCCTTTGGGGACAAGATCTGGGGACATGGGGGGGTCTCCCAGTGCCCCCCCCCCCCCCAAAGCTGGGTCCCTTGGGGGTCACAGAGAATAGGGGGGTCCCCCACCCAAAGACCTGAGTCTCTTGGGGGGGGGGGGGGCACTAATGGGGGGTCCCCACCCTGAACGCCTGTGTCCTTTAGGAGCAAGATCTGGGGGTACGGGGGGGGGTCTCCCAGTGCCCCCCCACCCCCCCCAAACCTGGGTCCCTTGCGGGGGGGCACTGGGAATCAGAGGGTCCCCAGCCCGACACCTGGGTCCCTTGGGGACACCCCACCCCGGGGGGGGTCCCCCAGAATCACCCCCCACAGCTCCCCCTCACCTTTCAAATTCTCCGCAAAGGCCTGGGGGGGGGCCCGGTAGAGCCCCCCCAGTTCCCACCAGGTGCGGGGGGGCAGGGGCCGGCAGCGGGGGGCTCGGGCCACGATGGCGGCGGCGGCCCCCAGCATCCCCAGCCAGCCCAGCCAGAAGAGGAAGAGGAGGATGGCGCGAGCCTTCGCCCAGGGGGGGGCCCCGGCCGCTCGCAGCAACTCTTCCTTCCCCAATCCCGTAAATTTGCAGCCCCCCGACATTTCGGCCCCCCCTAATTCTTCATCCTGGGGGATTTTCACCAGCCCGTTCTTCTCCCCGCCCGGGGGCGCAGGATCGGGCCCGGGGGGGGCAGGGCCCCCCTCCTCCGCCGCCGCCATCGGTTGTTTCTCGGCTTCCAGCGCCGACAGCTCCAGGCCGCGGGGCGAGGACTCGGCATCCGCCTCCATGCTCTGGGGGGGCACCCCAAAAGATTGGGGGGGAGGTCAGCTTGCAGGCCAAGCACCCCCCCATGGCACCCCAAAATCCTCAGGGGAGCCCCAAGAAGCTCTGCAGTTCGAGCTCCCCGCGTGGCACCCCAATATCTTCAAGGGGACCCTGAACCCTCCCTGCACCCCAATACTCTCATGGGGCCCCCCCAAAAACCCCTGCAGCCCGAGACCCCCCCATAGCACCCCAATATCCTTAAAGTGAACCACAGAACCTGGCATAGCACCCCAGTATTCTTTATTGAACCCTAAGATCTTCCCTGCACCCCAACCCCTCCTGACGGCACCCCAATATCCTTAGGGGAAACCCTGAAACCTCCCATAGCACCCCAATATTTTTTGCGGGACCTTTAGATTCTCCCTGCACCCCAACCCCCCCGGGCACCCCAATATCCTCATGGAGGTCTCAACACCGCCCCCAAAACCACCCCACCCTGGGTACCCCAATATCCTTCGGAGGATCCCGGAATTCCCCCCACATCGAGACACCCCCAAGCACCCCAATATCTTTAGCGGGGCCCAAGACCGTCTCTGCACCCTAAGATCCTCCCAGGGCCCCCCCATACCCTCAGGGGAGCCCCAAGAAGCCCTGCAGGTCGAGCCCCCCTATGGCACCCCAATATCCTTAGGGGAACCCTGAAGCTCCCCATGGCACCCCAATACCATCAAGGGAACCCTGGGATCCTCCCTGCACCCCAAGACCCACCCCGGGCACCCCAAGACCCTTACGGGGGGGCTGGGATCCTCCCCAAATCCCACTGAGCACCCCAATACCCTTATGGAGGTCTCAGCACCCCCCCCCCAAAACCCCCCAGGTCACCCCAATACTCTCACAAGGATCCTGAGCCCCCCGGGCACCCCAATACTCTTATGAGAACCTTGATATGTGCCCTGAGCCCCAATATTGCGCCCAGCACCCCGCTATCCTTAGAGGGCGATTCTGCCATCCTACAGGCACCCCAAGATGCCTCTGGGCACCCCAATATGGGGTCCCGAACCCCCCCAGGCCACCCCGACCTCCCCTGGGGAAGGCCCTAGAATCCTCCCTGCACCCCAAGACCCCCCGATATCCTCACAGGGTTCTCCAGACCCCCGCGGGCACCCCAAAACCCCCAACCCCCCCGCGGTACCTTCGCCCGCCGACGCTGAGGAGACTGACTGGGGCGGGGCGGGGGCGCCGCCTTTTATACTCCGCGCCGACCACGCCCCACCCCGCCCCTAACCCCGCCCCTAACCCCGCCCCCGGCGCCGCCGAGGCGCCTGGCCTGGGCGGATCAAAGGGCACGAGGCGGGGGGGGGGGGCGGACCCCGGCCCTGGGCCCCGGGGGGGCAACGGGGGCCCCGGGGGGAGTTTGGGGGGCCCCAGCACCCCCCGCGGAGTGGAGAGACCTCAAGTCTGGAGGTACCGGCCTGTCCGTCGCCTTGGGGGGACCTCGTCACCCCTATCCCCTCCGGGGTACCCCCCCCGCCGCCATTTTGTTGCACCCCCAACGAGCCGCCATTTTGTTGTACCCTCAGGCGCTGCCATTTTGTTGTATCACAGGGAGCCGCCATTTTGGGATCTCCCCCCCAGCGGCCCGCACGGGGTATCCTGAGGGGATCCCCGCCTCCCCGCGGCCTCCAGGGCTGGTAGATCCCCGGTGCCCGCTCCCCCGCGGGTCTCCAGGCCTCTGCGGGGGTTCCTAAAGGTGCGGCCCGGTGTTCCCCCCCTCCCCGCGGAATGGTTCCTCCCGGATAGCTTCCCCTCCCCATAGCAACGCCCCCACTACCGGAAGCGGCGCCCAGCGGCAGCCAATGAGAAACGCGCCGTGACGGAAGCGGATCCGATCCGGAAAAGGCTGGGGCGGGACCGATGCGGTTGCCCGGGTGACGCCCCGGAAGCGAAGCTTCGCTCCCGGAAGCGGCTGCGGCGCGGCCATGGGCTCCTCGAAGAAGCACCGGGAGCGCGGCGGGGCCGAGGCGGCCGAGGAGGCTCCGGCGGCGGCGGGAACGGCCCCGGCGGGGGGGGGCAGCACCGCGGGGCGGCCCCGGGAGCACCGCAAGCACCGGCACCGCGGCGGGGAGCGACGAGGGAAGCGCAGCCGCTCCCGGGGGGAGCGAAGCGGCGGCGGCGGCGGCGGCTCCGGTGGCGGCTCCGGTTCTTCCTCGTCTCGCCGCGGTGGCCCCGAGGAGCCGGGAAGGAGCGGCCATGGCCGGGGAGGCACCGAGGCCGAGCGGCGCGGGAAGAGGGAGCGGCGGGAGGAGCGGGAGGAGCCCGGTGAGGGGGCGGCGGGCGGTCGTGAGGGGCTGGGGGGGGAACGGGGTGCAGGGGGTGATTCTGGGGCCCAGGGAGGGTGTTGGGGTGCGGGGGGGGGGGGGCTTGTGGGGTGCGGGGGTGGTCTGGGGTGCGGGGGAGCGGTTTGTGGGGGGCTGGAGGAGTTATGGGGTGCGGGAGAGGGTTTGGGGGGGCTGGGGGGGTATGGGGCACAGGGAGGGTGTTGGGGGGCTGGAGGAGTTATGGGGTGCAGGGGAGGGGTTTGTGGGGGGCTGGAGGGGGGTTGGGGGGCGCTGGGGGGGTATGGGTCACTTAGGGGGCGTATGGGGCACAGGGAGGGTGTTGGGGGGCTGGAGGAGTTATGGGGTGCAGGGAAAGGGTTTGTGGGGGGCTGGAGGGGGGTTGTGGGGGGCTCGGGGGGCTGGAGGGGAGTCCTGGGGTGACACGGGGGGTGGTTTGGGTGGGGGATGGCCGGGGGGGTCTCGGGGGGCTGTTGGGTGTCAGGAGGGGTGTCGCTATGGGGGGTGGGGAAGGAGCTGCCCCCCCTCGTTAGCTAACGCCCCCCCTTAATTAATCGCAGCCGCAGCCGCCAAGGCGGCCACAGCCGAGTCGTCCCTCAGCGTGGAGGAAACCAAGTGAGCGAACCCCCCGCGCCCCCCACCCGCTGGGCGACACCCCTCAGGGTGCCCCCCGCCCCTCCAAACCCCCCAACCCCCCCTCACTCCCCTTCCCCCCCCAGCAAACTCCGCGCCAAGCTGGGGCTGAAGCCACTGGAGACGGCGACCGTCAAGAAAGGTGAGCGGTGCTCCCCCACCCCACCCCAGACACCCCTCCCACCCATTTTTGGGGGGCACCCAGCACCCATTTTGGGGCGTGTGTCCCCCTCGCAGAGGCCGGGACCAAGGAGGATCCGGTGGCGGCAGACGTCATCAACCCGCTGGTGCAGCGGCAGCGGGAGGAGATCCGGGAGAAGCTGGCGGCCGCCAAGGAGAAACGGCTCCTCAACCAGAAATTGGGGTGAGGCACCCATGGGTGGGGGGGGGCGGCTCCTTTCACGGGGGCGGGGTGACTTCAAATTTCTTTTTTTACCCCAAAATATCTCCAGGAAGATCAAGACGCTGGGGGAGGACGACCCGTGGCTGGACGACACGGCTGCCTGGATCGAGAGGAGCCGGAAGCTGCAGCAGGAGAAGGAGTTGGCGGAGAAAAGGGTGGGTGGGGGAAACCGGGCGGGGCCTTACTGCACCCCCCACGTCGTTATGGGGGTGACAACCCTAAAACACGATGATTTTTGTAAGAAAGGCGTTAAAGTAATGATTTTATGCAAGTTCTTGAACGTCTCGGGCGTCTTTGAACGTTAATGTTGATGTTTATAGGTGTTCCCCAAAAACCTGTTTAAAAATGACGTTTTTCCAGGCCCCGTTTTCTTTCTAAAAAAATATTTTGTTGTTTTGGGGCAAAACCTTATGATTTTTAATGCTATTTGTTTTTCTCAGCGTGTGCTTTTCCCGTTCTTGCGGGATGCTTGGGTCGTTTGGCTGCTGGTTGAGCTCCTTGGCCACCAACACCCCCCCCCAGATCCTGTCTGGAGAGCAGATCTCCGGTCCCCGATGGATCCTTGGGGATCCTGGTGGAGAATCCGGTTGTCGTCCTCGTTAATTTTCGTACCGCTAATTGTGCGATGCCCCAACCCGCGTAGATCGTTCTAGAAGGTTGCTGAAGAGCGTCAGCGCCGTTTTGTCGTTAAAGATCTCCAGCCGAGGCTGCGCTCAGCCCTTGCGGCCGCTCGTTAGCGGAATCGTTGAGTGGAATTAAACCTTGAGGGACACCAGGAGGGAACGGCCACCAGCCAGGTGTCCCCCCGTTCTCCACAACCCAATGTCAAGTCCGTGGTCGTTCTATGTTAGGACAACTCACCCGGAAGGAAGCCAGGAGGGCCACCATCACTAAGCCCCCCCCAAAAGCCCTGTCTGCCGTTTTCTCTTCACCCACCGGGTGGGTGAGCTCTTTCTAGAAGATCATCAAGTTAATTTGGGGCGCTAGGCAGTCCGGTTGACCACGGTCGACGGTCGCGTTGGTCTTTAGATGCTTTTCAGTAGGACTTGGTTGATGTTTCGCGTTCTTTGTCCAGACGTTGAAGTTGCGCTAAAGGTTTTGCTGTGCTTTGAGTAGACTTCAAAGTCTTTAGAGGCCACAATAACGTTATCGGGGTCCCCCAAAACCTTTGGTACGTGGTTGAGAACGTTTTTGTAGCTCATCCGTTGAGTTTTGGTGGCCCCGCGTTGAGTTTTGGTGGCCCCCACGTTGCCTTGCCCATCCGTTGGCTCCTCTGGTGGTCCGGGAGGATCCCACCACTCCCAGTGGTCTCGGACCCGTCCAACTGGTCCCTTCCCCTTCCAGGCCAAGCTGCTGGAGGAGATGGACCAGGAGTTTGGCGTCAGCACCCTGGTGGAGGAGGAGTTCATGCGGAGGAAGAGGGTGAGTTGGGGACAGGCTTGGGGACCCTTGGGGACGCTCTGGTCATGGCCCTGACTGCCCCGTGTCCCCCCAGGACCTCTACAGCTCGCGGGACCTGCAGGGGCTGACGGTGGAGCACGACCTGGGGGCCTTCCGGGAGGGGGAGACCCTCGTTCTCACCCTCAAGGACAAGGGTGAGCTGGGGGGGACAGGGAGGGGACAACGGGACCCGTGGTGTCCCCAGAGGACACAGGGAGGAGATATGACACTCCTCAGGGGACATCGGGTCTGTGACCACCCGGGAGGGGATGCGATGTCCCTAAGGGGACACCAGGAGGGGACACGGGGCCCGTGACCTCGTAAGGGGACACCAGGAGGGGATGTGGGGCCCGTGACCTCCTAAGGGGACACCAGGAGGGGACGTGGGGCCCGTGACCTCCTAAGGGGACACCAGGAGGGGACGTGGGGCCCGTGACCTCCTAAGGGGACACCAGGAGGGGACACGGGGCCTGTGACCTCCTAAGGGGAAATCAGGAGGGGACGTGGGGCCCGTGACCTCCTAAGGGGACACCAGGAGGGGACGCGGGGCCCGTGACCTCCTAAGGGGACAACCAGGAGGGGACGTGGGGCCCGTGACCTCCTAAGGGGACACCAGGAGGGGACACGGGGCCCGTGACCTCCTAAGGGGACACCAGGAGGGGACACAGGGCCCGTGACCTCGTAAGGGGACACCAGGAGGGGACGCGGGGCCCGTGACCTCGTAAGGCGACACCAGGAAGGGACACAGGGCCCGTGACCTTGTAAGGGGACACCAGGAGGGGACACGGGGCCTGTGACCTCCTAAGGGGAAATCAGGAGGGGACGTGGGGCCCGTGACCTCCTAAGGGGACACCAGGAGGGGACGCGGGGCCCGTGACCTCCTAAGGGGACAACCAGGAGGGGACGTGGGGCCCGTGACCTTCTAAGGGGACACCAGGAGGGGACACGGGGCCCGTGACCTTCTAAGGGGACACCAGGAGGGGACACGGGGCCCGTGACCTCCTAAGGGGACACCAGGAGGGGACACAGGGCCCGTGACCTCGTAAGGGGACACCAGGAGGGGACGCGGGGCCCGTGACCTCGTAAGGGGACACAGGGCCCGTGACCTTGTAAGGGGACACCAGGAGGGGACACGGGGCCCGTGACCTCCTAAGGGGACACCAGGAGGGAACATGGGGCCCGTGACCTCCTAAGGGGACACCAGGAGGGGACACGATGCCGTGAGAGAGCACTGGGAGGGGACACGTGGCCCATGACTCCCTAAGGGGACACCAAGAGGGGACATGGGGCCTGTGACATCCCCAGGGGACACAGGGCGGGGACACAGGGCCCATGACCCCCCCCCAAAGTGACAAAAGGAGGAGATGTGATGCCCGCAGGGGACACGGTGTCACATCCAGTCTTGGTGGGACTCGGTGGCACCCGTGTCCTGCCGGTGCCCCTTGACCTGTCCCCATGTGTCCCCCACCCTGCGCTGGTGCCCTTTGCCCTGTCCCCCCCATATCCCTGAGAGCTGTCACCCTCCGTGTCCCCAAGCCTTGTCCCCTCAGTGTCCCCAAGTGCTGTCACCCCCCCTTGGTGTCCCCAAGCACCGTTCCTTTGGCATCTCCAAGTGTTGTCATCCCCAATGTCACCTCAATATCACCTCTCAATGTCCCCAAGCCTTGTTCCCTCACCTCCTCAAGAACTGTGCCCTTGGTGTCCCCAAGCGCTGTCCCTTGGTGTCCCTGAGCCCTGTCCCCCCAAGCCCTGTCCCCCCCGTGTCCCCGAGCCCTGTCACCCTGTGTCCCTGAGCCCTGTCTGCCCGAGCCCTGTCCCCCCGGTGTCCCCAAGCCCTGTCTGCCTGAGCCCTGTCCCCCTGGTGTCCCCAAGCCCTGTCACCCTGTGTCCCCAAGCCCTGTCTGCCTGAGCCCTGTCCCCCCGGCGTCCCCGAGCCCTGTCACCCCGTGTCCCCAAGCCCTGTCCCCCCGGTGTCCCCAAGCCTTGTCACCCTGTGTCCCCAAGCCCTGTCTACCTGAGCCCTGTCCCCCCGGTGTCCCCGAGCCCTGTCTCCCCGTGTCCCCAAGCCCTGTCTGCCCGAGCCCTGTCCCCCCGGTGTCCCCGAGCCCTGTCTCCCCGTGTCCCCAAGCCCTGTCCCCCCGTGTCCCCAGGGGTGCTGGAGGAGAGCGAGGACGTCCTGGTGAACGTCACCTTGGTGGCCGAGGAGCAGGCGCAGGAGAACGCCGAGCTGCGCAAGAAGAAGCCCCCCTACGTCCCCTACGAGGACGAGGACCCTGCCACCGCCACCCAGGTGTGTGTCCCCCCCCGTGTCCCCACGTGTCCCCCCCCGGCAGAGGCGTGTTACCCCGTGTTATCCCGTGTTAACCCGTGTTACCCCGTGTTATCCCGCGCCGCAGGGCCCCAAGGAACACGTGGTGCTCCCCAAATACGCCGAGCCCCCCCAGCGCCCCTCCTTCCGCCTGGGCCCGGGGGGGACGCAGGGGCCGATGACGGCGGGGGGTGGCCTTGGGGACCCCCGGCAGCAGCCCCCTGCCAACGGCCCAGCCCCCCAAAGCCTGGAGCTGCCCCCCCTCCGCCTGGCCCCTGAGTACCTGACGCCCCAGGAGATGGTGAGTGCTTTTGGGGGGGGGGGGGGCTGGTTTGGGGTGATTTTGGGGGGAGTTGGGGTGATTTGAGCCCTTTTTGGGGGGGCCCCTTGGGGGAGGTGGGCTGGTTTGGGGGGATTTGGGGGGGGGTTGGGGTGGTTTGGGGGGATTTGAGCTCTTTTTGGGGGGGCCCCTTGGGGGGAGAGGGCTGGTTTGGGGTGATTTGGGGTCATTTGAGGTATTTTGGGGGGGTTGGGGTGATTTGAGCCCTTTTTGGGGGGGCCCTTGGGGGCAGTGGGCTGGTTTGGGGTGATTTGAGGGATTTGGGGTATTTAGGGGTCTTTGGGGGGATTTGAGCCCTTTTTGGGGGGGCCCTTGGGGGAGGTGGGCTGATTTGGGGTGATCTGAGGTATTTTGGGGGGGTTGGGGTGATTTGAGCCTTTTTGGGGGGGGCCCTTGGGGGGATGGGGTGGTTTGAGGTGATTTGGGGGGGGTTGGGGAGTTTTGGGGGGGTTTGGGGGGATTTGAGCTCTTTTTGGGGGGGCCCCTTGGGGGGGGAGGACTGGTTTGGGGTGATTTGGGGGGTTGGGGTGTTTTTGGGGGGTGGGGCTATTTAAGCCCTATGGGGGGGGTCTTGGGGGGCTGGTTTGGGGTGATTTGAGGGGTTTGGGGTATTTTGGGGGGGTTGGGGGGGATTTGAGCCCTTTTGGGGGGGGCCTTTGGGGTACGTGGGCTGGTTTGGGGTGATTTGAGGGGTTTGGGGTATTTTGGGGGGGTGAGCTTATTTGAGCTCTTTTTGGGGGGTCTTGGGATGCCTGAATTTGGGGGGATTTTAGGGAAGTGGGGGGTTATTTGAGCCCTTTTTGGGGGGTGTTTAGGGGGTTGGGGGGGTTGGGTTGATATGTGGGGTGTTTTGGGGTGGTTTGGGGTTATTTGAGTCAGTTTGGGGGGGGCTGGGGAGCAGATTTTGTTGATTTTGGGGTGTTGGGGGTATTTTGGGGGCTTTGGGCTTATTTAAGTGGTTTTGGGGGGCTCTGGGGCAGATTTGGGGCAGTATTTGGGGGTCTGGGGTATTTTGGGGTCCTGTTTTGGGGGGGTGGGTCCATTCTGGGCCACTTGCCTCATTTTGGGGTGTTCGGGGATGTTTTCGGTGACCCTTGGTGAGATTTTGGGGTCATTTGGGGTGGGATTGGCTCCGTTTCAAGAACGTTGAATTTTTGGGGGCCGTTTGGGGAAATTTCATTGATTTGGGGCCATTTTGGGGAAAATTGAGGGGGTTGGGGGGGGACCGAGAGCTTTTTTGGGGGGGGGGGGGGCTTCATCTTCAGGTTTGGGGTGTTGGGGTTGGCGTGAGCCCCGGTGATTTGGGGGGGGGGGGTGGTGTTCTCCAGCCCCAGGGCATTGTGGGTAATGGGGGGGTGTGTGCCCCTGCCCCGGGGCATTGTGGGTAACGGGAGGACCCCCCCCCTCGCCCCCCCCCAGAACGTGGGTTTCCGGAAGACGCGGCGCCGGGTGCGGCGGCTCCGGCGGAAGGAGAAACCGCTTCGCGCCGACGACCTCCTGCCCCTGGCCCCCGGGGACACCCGCGGGGACTTCGGCTCCAGGTGGGCACCCGGGGCGTCCTCGGGGGCACCCATGGGTGCTGGGGCGGGTCTCAGGGTGGTGGGCAGAGTCCTGGGAGGCACCCATGGGTGCTGGGGGGGGGTCCCCAGGGAGCAGCCATGGGCGTTGGGGGGGTTTCAGGGTGCTGATGGGAATCATAGAGAGCACGCGTGGATGCTGAGGGGGGTCTCAGGGTGCTGGGCAGGGTCCTGGGAGGCACCCATGGGTGCTGGGGGGGGGGTCCTACGGAGCACCCATGGGTGTTGGGGGGGGTCCCAAGGTTGGTGAGGACAGTCTTAGGGGGCATGCAGGGGTGCTGAGAGGGGTCTCAGGGTGCTAGGCAGGATCCTGGGAGGCACCCGTGGGTACTGGGGGGGTGCCAGGGAGCACCCATGGGGGTTGGGGGGGTCCCGGAATGCTGAGGAGAGTCCTAGGGAGCATGCAGGGGGGCTGAGGGGGGTCTCAGAGTGCTGGGCAGGGTCCTGGGAGGCACCCATGGGTGCTGGGGGGGGGTCCCAGGGTGCTGGGGGGGGTCCCAGAGAGCACCCATGGATGCTGGGGGGGGTCCCAGGGAGCACCCATGGGTGTTGGGGGGGGTCCCAGGGTTTTGTGGGGGGTCTTGGGGTAGCTGTGGTTCCTGAAATGGTTGTCAGGGTGCTGGGGGGGGGCCCAGAGAGCACCCATGGGTGCTGGGAGGTCCCAGGGTCTGGGGGGGATCTTGGCGTGCCGGGGGTGTCCCAGGCGGCACCCATGGGTGCTGGGGAAGGCACCCGGGGCAAGGTTTGGATTTCAGCCTGGGTCTGGGGGTGCCGCCGGGAGCACCCAAGGGTGTCGATGGCAGCACCCAACCCCCCCTTCCCTCTTACCCCCCCCCCCCCCCCAGGACCCGAGGTCGAGGCCGTCGGGTGCAGGAGGATGAGGAAGGCGCAGAGGCGGGGGAGGGGGAGCCCGAAGCGCCCCCCACCCCCCCCTCGGGCCCCCCCCCCCCAGCTCCCCTCCGACGACACCCGCCTGGAGAGCATGGACATCAGCAGCGAGGGTGCGGCCGGGGGGCACCCACGGGCGGGGAGGGGAGCACCCAGCGGTGGTGGTGGTGGTGGGGGGGGGCTGGTGCAGGGCACCCCCCCGGTCCCATCCTAAGGGGTGCCCCCCCCGTGCCCCCCCAGACGAGGCGCAGGGCCCGGCCTCGCCGTCGGCGCTGGAGGAGGACGAGGCGGAGCAGGAGCTGCAGAAGCAGCTGGAGAAGGGCCGGCGCCTGCGGCAGCTCCAGCAGCTGCGGGAGGCGGGGGGAGAGAAGGTGAGACCCGGGGGGGGGGGAGCACCCCCCAGCACCCACAGAGTCCTGGGGATCCCTGAAATTGGGGGATGGGGGCACCCAGGCACCCCCCCCCCCCCCAGCACCCACAGAGTCCTATGGAAGCCCTGAAGCAGGGGACAGCAGCACCCAGGGGTCGGGGTCGGGGTCGGGGTCCGTCCCCCCCCCCCCCCCCCAGCACCCACAAAGTCTTGCAGCCCCCCCAAATGATGGGAGGGGGGCACCTAGGGGTCCGGGCACCCCCCCGTCACCCACAGAGTCCTATGGAACCCCCAAATTGGGGGATGGGGGCACCCAGGCGCCCCCCCCCCAGCACCCACAGAGTCCTATGAAAGCCCTGAAGCAGGGGACAGCAGCACCCAGGGGTCGGGGGTCCCCTCCCCCCCAGCACCCACAGAGTCCTGCAGCCCCCCCAAATGATGGGAGGGGGGCACCCAGGGGTCCGGGCACGCCCCCGTCACCCACAGAGTCCTATGGAACCCCCAAATTGGGGGATGGGGGGACCCAGGCACCCCCCCCCTCCAGCACCCACAGAGTCGTATGGAACCCCCAAACCAGGGGATGGGGGGGGGATGCAGGTGTCTGGGGGCACCCAGGTGTCTGGGCACCCCCACTCCCCCCCCAGCACCCACAGAGTCCCACAGCCCCCCCAGATCAAGGGACCGGGGGACCCAGATGTCCAGGCACCCCCCAGCAAGCAGAAAATGGGGGGGCCGTGAGTCTTGTGGCCCCCCCAAATGCAGTGTGGGCACCCAGGGTGGTGGGGGGCAGCCAGGCCCCCCTGATCCCCCCCCCAGGTGCTGCTGTGGGGGGGCTCCAGGGGGACCCAGGACCCACTGACACCCCCCCCACCCCCGTTGCCCCCCCAGGTGCTGGAGCTGGTGCGGGGGGCGGGGGGGACCCCGGGCCCGGACCCCCGGGCGGGGGCCATCGTCTTCAACGCCACCTCCGAGTTCTGCCGGACGCTGGGGGAGATCCCGACCTACGGCCTGGCCGGGAACCGGGAGGAGCAGGAGGAGCTGATGGTGGGGGGCGAGATGGGGGGGCTGGGGGGCGATGGGGGGGCTGGGGGGCGAAAGGGGGGGGTAGGGAGATGATATAGGGGCTGGAGAGCGAAAGGGGGGGCTGGGGGGCGAAATAGGGGGGGAGGGAGATGATATAGGGAGCTGGGGGGCGAAATGGGGGAGTGGGGTGGTAAAATGGGGGGGGAGGGAGATGATGTAGGGGGCTGGGGGGTGAAATGGAGTAGGGAGATGATATAGAGGGCTGGGGGGCAAAATGGGGGGGTGGGGGGAATGGGGGGGTGGGGGGCAAAATGGGGGAGTAGGGAGATGATATAGGGGGCTGGGGGGGTGAAATAGGGGGGTGGGGTGGTAAAATGGGGGAGTAGGGAGATGATATGGGGGCCTGGGGGGCAAAATGGGGGGGTGGGGGGGCAAAATGGGGGGGCAGAGAGATGATGTAGGGGGCTAGGGGGTGAAATGGGGGGGTGGGGTGGTAAAATGGGGGGGTAGGGAGAGGATACGGGGGCCTGGGGGGCGAAATGGGGGGGCAGAGTGGCAAAATGGGGGGGTAGAGAGATGATGTAGGGGACTGGGGGGGCGAAATGGGGGGGCGGGGAGATTATATAGGGGGCTGGGGAGCAAAATGGGGGGGCGGAGTGGCAAAATGGGGGGGTAGGGAGATGACATAGGGGGCTGGGGGGCAAAAGGGGGGGGGAATGCGGGGGCAGGGTGGTAAAATGGGGGAGTAGGGAGATGATGTAGGGGACTGGGGGGGTGAAATGGGGGGGTGGGGTGGTAAAATGGGGGGGTAGGGAGAGGATATGGGGGCCTGGGGGGTGAAATGGGGGAGTAGGGAGATGATATAGGGGGCTGGGGGGCGCAATGGGGGGGCGGAGTGGCAAAATGGGGGGGTAGGGAGATGATATGGGGGGCTGGGGGGCAAAATGGGGGGGTTGGGGGGCAGATGCAGGGGGGCTGTGGAGATTTGGAGGGGCTGGGGGTGATGTTGGGGGGCTGGGGGGTGATATGGGGGGCTTGGGCGTGATGTGGGGGGGTGTGGACATTTGGGGGGGCTGGGGGTGATGGGGGGGCTGTAGACATTTGGGGGGCTGTGGGTAAAATGGGGGGTGGGGGCAGATGTGGGGGGGTTGTGGACATTTGGGGGGGCTGGGGGTGAAGTGGGGGGGCTGGGGACACTTGGGGGGCGATACGGGGGGGCTGGGGGAAGGTGGGGTGTCCGTTGGGGGGCGGGGGTGGCACCTGGGGGGGGCACTTGTCATTTCTCATCACTTGTGTCGCCGCGTGTCCCCCTCACGTCCCCCCGTGTCCCCCTCACGTCCCCCCGTGTCCCCCTCGTGTGTCACCCCCCGATGTCCCTCCATGTGCGGTCACCCCCTCGATGTCCCCCCATGTGTTGTCCCCTGTGTCACCCCCCCGTGTCCCCCTACAATGTCCCCCCCATGTCCCCCCACGTCTCCCCCTTTGTCCCCCCACGCCCCCCCACGTCCCTCGCGTGCTCTCCTGTTTCATCCCCGTGTCCTCCCCGCGCTGTCCTCCCGTGTCACCCCCTCAATGTCTGTGTCCCCCTCGATGTCCCTCCCCGTGTCCCCCCATGTCCCCCGTGTCCCCCCGATGTCCCCCCGTGTCCCCCCAGGCCTTGGAGCGGGCGGGACGCCCCTCGCCCCCGGGGGCCCCCGACTCGGAGGGGGAGGAGAACGTGGGCTGGAGCAGCGTCAACCTGGCCGAGGAGCGGCAGCACCAGGACGTGAGCACCCCAAAAACAGAGGCACCCCGAAACTGGGGGGACCCTGAAACGGGGGGGGGACCCCAAAATTGAGGATGCCCCTAAACCAGGGACACCCCTAAACCAGGGACACCCCAAAACTGGGGCACCCTGAAACTGGGGCAGCCCAAAAACCAGGGACATCCTGAAATGGGGACACCCCAAAACTGGGACAGGTGGACCAGGGGCACCCTAAAAACAGGGACACCCCTAAACCAGAGTCAGCTGGAACAGGGGCACCCCAGAATTTGGGACGCCCCAAAATGGCACACCACACCCCAAAATCAGGGGGGTGGGATCCCCCTAAACTGCAGCACCCCAAAACCGGGGTGATTTCTGAACCCAGAGGCAGGGTCACCCCCAAACCAGGGTCACCCCACCCCCAGGGGCACGGGACACCCCACAGAGAAGCACCCCAAAATGGAGTGGGGAATCCCGGGGTGCTGCTCTGAGGTGGGGGTTTTGGGGGGGGCACCCTGGGGGGGGGGGGTTGGGGTCCCTTTTGGCCCCTTGGGGGGTGCTGGGGGGTCCCCCAAAGTGGGGGGGGGTCTCCTCTGAACCCCCTTTTTGTCCCTTTCCAGTTCTCGGCCTCCTCCACCACCATCCTTGACGAGGAGCCCATCGTTAACCGGGGCCTGGCGGCCGCCCTGCTCCTCTGCCAGAACAAGGGTGGGGCCTGCACCCATGGGTGCCCCCGGGGTGGGAGGGGCACCTTTCATCACCTATAGGGTGGCTTAGGGTCCCTATAGGGTGGTTTAGAGTCTCTATAGGGTGGTTTGGGGTCCCTATGGGGGAGTAGTTGGGGTCCCCTGGGGCTGTGTGGGGTTGGGTTGTGCCCGGGGGGGTTATTGGGGTTCCCCTGGGGTGGTTTGGGGGGGTCTATAGGGTGGATTGAGGGCCCTATAGAGGGATACACAGGGGTCTGGAGAGTCTATAGAGTGATTTGGGGGCCCTATAGAGGGATCTAGGGGGGTCTGGGGAGTCTATAGAGTGGTTTGGGGGCTCTGTAGAGAGATCTGGGGTGGTTTGGGGGGGTCGTTAGGGTGATTTGGGGACCCTATAGAGGGATGCATGGTCTATAGGGTGATTTGGGGGCCCTATAGAGGGATCCAGCAGGCTCTGGGGGGTCTGTAGGGTGGTTTGGAGACCCTATAGAGGGATCTGGGATGGTTTGGGGGCCCTATAGAGGGATCCATGGTGGTTTGGGAACTCTATAGGGTGACTTACGGACACTGTAAAAGGAATTCAGAGTAATTTGGGAACTCTATAGGGGACCCTGGGCGGGGGGGAATCCAGGGTGGTTTGGGGTCTATAGAGTGATTTGGGGGGCCCTGTAGAGAGATACAGGGTGCTCTGGGGTCTGTATAGGGTGCTCTGGGGAGTCTATAGGGAGGTCTGGGGTCTGTATAGGGTGCTCTGGGGTCTCTATAGGGCAATTTGGGGATCCTATAGGATGCTCTGGGGATCCTATAGCGAGCTCTCACATCTGTAGGGTGCTCTGGGGAGTCTGTAGGGTACTCTGCGGTCACTATAGGGCAATTTGGGGATCCTATAGCGAGCTCTGAGGTCTGTAGGGTGCTCTGGGGAGTCTGTAGGGTGCTCTGTGGTCTTTATAGGGCTATTTGGGGATCCTATAGGGTGCTCTGGGGATTCTATAGGAAGCTCTGAGGTCTGTAGGGTGTTCTGGGGAGTCTGTAGGGTGCTGTGGGGTCAGTATAGGGCAATTTGGGGATCCTATAGCGAGCTCTGAGGTCTGTAGGGTGCTCTGGGGAGTCTGTAGGGTGCTCTGTGGTCTTTATAGGGCAATTTGGGGATCCTATAGGGTGCTCTGGGGATCCTATAGGGAGCTCTGACGTCTGTAGGATGTTCTGGGGAGTCTGTAGGGTGCTCTGGGGTCTCTATAGGGTGATTTAAGAACCCTATAGGGTGCTCTGGGGTCTCTATAGGGAGATTTGGGGACCCTATAGGGTGCTCTGGGGTCTGCGTAGGGAGGTCAGGAGTCTCTATAGGGTGACGCAGGGTCTCCATAGGTTGCCCTGACCCCCGTCCCCGTCCCCCCAGGGCTGCTGGAGACGACGGTGCAGAAGGTGGCGCGGGTGAAGGCCCCCAACAAGTCCCTGCCCTCGGCCGTCTACTGCATCGAGGACAAGATGTGGGTGACGTCACCGCGGCACGGCGTCACCGCGTCCCCCCCTCCCGCCCCCTGTCACCCCGCCTCGCCCCCGGCTCTCCCCGCTGGTGACCAGCGCAGCCGGCGTGAGGAGCATGGGCGCTGCCGTGTCCCCGCCGCCTCCCTGCGTGCCCACGGCCCCCCGTGTCCCCCGGTGTCCCCCGGTGTCCCCCCGTCCCCCCCGCAGCGCCATCGGTGACCAGCGCGGCCGGTGCAAGGGGGACGGGCGCTGCCGTGTCCCCTCCGCGTCTCTTGCTGCCCCCATCCCGACGTCCCCGTGTCCCTGGTGTCCCCGTGTCACCTGCACGGGGCCATCGGTGACCAGCACAGCCGGCATGAGGAGCACCACGCGTCCCCTCTGTGTCCCTGGTGTCCCCATGTCCCTGGTGTCCCCCTGTCCCTGGCGTCCCCATGTCCCCCACGCAGGGCCATTGGTGACCAGCACAGCCGGTGTGAGGAGCACCACGCGTCCCCTCTGTGTCCCCCTGTCCCTGGTGTCCCCATGTCACCCGCACAGGGCCATTGGTGACCAGCACAGCCGGTGTGAGGAGCACCACGTGTCCCCTCTGTGTCCCTGGTGTCCCCCTGTCCCTGGTGTCCCCATGTCCCCCACGCCATCGGTGACCAGCACGGCCGGCATGAGGAGCACCACGCGTCCCCTCCGCCTCCCTGGCTGCCCCCATCCCCGCGTCCCCTCGTGTCCCACGACGTCCCCGTCCCCGTCCCCCCCCATCCCTACGTCCCCCTGTCCCTGACGTCCCCCTGTCCCCGACGTCACCCGCGCAGGGCCATCGATGACAAGTACAGCCGGCGCGAGGAGTACCGGGGCTTCACGCAGGACTTCAAGGAGAAGGAGGGCTACCGCCCCGACGTCAAGATCGAGTACGTGGACGAGACCGGCCGCAAGCTGACGCCCAAGGAGGTGCGGGGACAGCGGTGACGCGGCCGGGGGGGGGGCCCACGCGTGTCCCCTGTCCCCCCCCCCGATGTCCCTTGTCGTCCCCCCAGGCGTTCCGGCAGCTCTCCCACCGCTTCCACGGCAAAGGCTCGGGGAAGATGAAGACGGAGCGGAGGATGAAGAAGTTGGATGAGGAAGCGGTGAGGGGTTATTGGGGGGGTCCCATGAGGAAATTTCGGGGGGGGGGGGGGGGGGCAGGAGCCTTTTGGGGTCCCCCGGCCCTGTTGTGGGTCTTCAGCACCATTTGGGGGTCCCCAACCCAATGCCAGGCCCCCTGCACCCTTTTAGGGTCCTCCAGGCCCTTTTGGGGCCTTCAGCCCAGTTTTGGGGTCCCCTTGCCTCCACTGTAGCCCTTTGGCCCAATTTGGGGGCCCCTTGACCCAAGTTTGGGTCCTTCAGCTCAATTTGGGGGCCCCGAACCCCAATTTGGGGGTCCCCCGCCCCCTTTGAGCCCCCCCCATCTCTTTTGGGGTCCCTCAGCTCCAGTGACGCAGAGATGGCACCATCGGCCCCATTTTGGGGTTCCCTCAGGTCCGCTTTGGGGGGGGGGGGTCTCCACCCCTTTTGGGGGTCTCCTCCCCACTTTGGAGGTTCCCTTAGATTTGGGGGTCCCTCTCCTCCCCCCCCCCTCAGGGGGGATCCCCCCAAATTTGCCCCCTCCCCCATCCTGCTCACGACTTCCTCTGCTCTTGGGGCTTGGGGGGAGTGTTTGGGGTGGGGGATGCCCTTTATTTTGGGGGGGTCCCCCCATGTTTTGGGGGGGTCCCCCCATTTTTTGGGGGTCCCCCCTTATTTTGGGGGGGGTCTCGCCCCCGTGCGCGGCAGCTGCTGAAGAAGATGAGCTCCAGCGACACGCCGCTGGGGACGGTGGCCCTGCTGCAGGAGAAGCAGAAGGCGCAGAAGACGCCCTACATCGTGCTCAGCGGCAGCGGGAAGAGCATGAACGCGTGGGTGCTACTGGGAGCACTGGGAGGGACTGGGAGGGGTGCTGGGGGGACTGGGAGCGCTGGGAGGGGTGGGAAGGGCACGGGGAGGGGGACTGGGAGCACTGGAGGGGGGGTGCTGGGGGGACTGGGAGCGCTGGGAGGGGTGGGAAGGGCACGGGGAGGGGGACTGGGAGCACTGGAGGGGGGGTGCTGGGGGGACTGGGAGCGCTGGGAGGGGTGGGAAGGGCATGGGGAGGGGGACTGGGAGCACTGGAGGGGGGGGTGCTGGGGGACTGGGAGCACTGGGGGGGGTGGGAAGGGCACTGGGAGGGGGACTGGGAGCACTGGAGGGGGGGGTGCTGGGGGGACTGGGAGCGCTGGGAGGGGTGGGAAGGGCACGGGGAGGGGGACTGGGAGCACTGGAGGGGGGGTGCTGGGGGGACTGGGAGCGCTGGGAGGGGTGGGAAGGGCATGGGGAGGGGGACTGGGAGCACTGGAGGGGGGGGTGCTGGGGGGACTGGGAGCACTGGGGGGGGTGGGAAGGGCACTGGGAGGGGGACTGGGAGCACTGGAGGGGGGCTGCAGGGGGGACTGGGAGCGCTGGGAGGGACTGGGAGGGGTGCTAGGGGTACTGGGAGCACTGGGAGGGTGGGTGGGAAAGGCACTGGGAGAGACCGGGAGGGGTGCTGGGTGGAATGGCAGGGACTGGGAGGACTGGGAAGGGCACCGGGAGGAGATTGGGAGCCCTGGGAGGGGGACTGGGAAGGATGCTGGGGGGACTGGGAGCACTGGAGGGGGGGTGCTGGGGGGACTGGGAGCACTGGGAGGAGTGGTAAGGGCACTGGGAGGGGGGTGGGGAGACTCAGGTGGGAGGTGGGGGGCACTGGGATGGGACTGGGAGGCACTGGGAGGGCACTGGGAGCACTGGGAGGGTGCTGACCCCCCTTCCCCCCCCAGGAACACCATCACCAAGTGAGCCGGGGGACGCCCCTGTCCCCTCCCGTGTCCCCCCCCTGTGTCCCCCCCTGTCCTCCGTGTCCCCCCCCCCCCCGTCCCCGCGGGGACAATAAAGGCCTTGGGGACGGCCACCGTCTGCCACCGCGTGTCACCTGCGCCGGGGGGACAAAGCCACCCCGTCACCAGGCGTGGGGACAGCGCCGCGTCCCCATCCCCTCCCCCTGCCACCGCCCGCGGGCCCAGGTCAGGACAGTGCCACCGCCGCCTGCGCGAGGGGACAGCGCCGTGCTGTGGGGACAAAGCCACCGCCTGTCACCGCCCGTCCCCGGTGCCACCACCAGTCCTTTATTGGGGGAGCAGCCCCTGTCCCCGTCACCGCCCGTAGGGACACCCCCCTCACTGGGGGGGGCACCGCGCGTCCCGGGTGCCGCCGTCCCCTCTGTCCTTGTCCCTGCTGTCCCTTGGGTGCGTGTCCTTGTCACCCGTGTCCTCGTCAACCACGTCTCGCTCTTTGTCACCCGCGTCCTCCTCGTCAACCACGTCTCGCTCGTTGTCACCCGCGTCCTCGTTGCCGCTCGTGTCCTCCTCCTCCTCCTCCTCGCTCGTGTCCTCCTCGCTGTCCCCCGTGTCCTCCTCGCTGTCCCCCGTGTCCTCCTCGCTGTCCCCCGTGTCCCCGCCGGGCCGCGCCCGGTTGGTGTTGACGAAGAGCTCCCCGTCCCCGTCCCTGTCCCCGGCGGGGGGGTGGCTGCCTCGGGGACACGGGCGGGGAGGGCGCGTCACAGCCACGCCGTGACACGCGTGTCGGTGCGGGGACGGGGGGTCACACACCCTCGCACGCGTCTCGCTGCGTCCCCCCCTGTCCCCAGCGCCGGGGTGACCGGGTCAGCGTCCCCTCGGCACCGCCCCCCCGGTGACGTCCCCGTTACCGCCCCCCCTGACACCCCCTGCTGTCCCCGTTACTGTCCCCCCGTTATTGTCCTTGTCCCCCTCCCCATTGCTGTCACCCTGTTATTGTCCCCCTCCCCGTTATTGTCCCCCTCCCTGGTACTGTCCCCTCATTATTGTCCTTATGCCCCTCCCTGTTACTGTCCCCTCGTTACTGTCCCCAACCGTTATTGTCCCCCACTATTGTCCTTGTCCCGCTCCCCGTTATTGTCACCCCGTTATTGTCACGCTCCCTGTTGTCACCCCCCCCTCATTATTGTTCCCCTCTCTATTGTCCCCCCTCCCCATGTTATTGTTCCCCTCCCCGTTATTGTTCCCCTCCCCGTTATTGTCCCCCCATTATTGTCCTTGTCCCCATGTTATTGTCCCCCTCCCCGTTATTGTCCCCCTCCCCGTTATTGTCCCCCATTTATTGTCCGCTCTCCCTGTTATTGTCCCCCTCCCCACGTTATTGTCCCCCATTATTGTCCCCCGTTATTGTCCTCTCTCCCTGTTATCGTCCCCTTATTATTGTCCCCCTCCCCACGTTATTGTCCCCCATTATTGTCCCCCTTCCCATGTTATTGTCCCCCTCCCCACGTTATTGTCCCCCATTACTGTCCCCCTGGGTTATTGTCCCCTCCCCACTATTGTGTGTGTCCCCGTCCCCGTCCCCCCGTCCCCCCCCCGTTCCTGCCCCCGGTGACTCACCCCTCCCGGGGGGCGAAGGCCTCGGGCCTGCGGGGAAGAGGGGGGGGTCAGGGCGGGGGAGGGGTCTGTCCCCGGGGGGGGAGGGGCTCTGTCCCGGGGTGGGGGGAGGGGTCTGTCCCCCGGCGCGTCCCTACCAGAGCCCCTGGCGCTGCAGGAAGCGGACGTGGGGGGGGAGGAGGACGAGGGACATCTCGGCCTTCACCTTCGTCCCCTCCTCGATGGGGTCCACCAGCAGGAAGTCACCTGGGGGGGACAGGGGGTCACCGGGGGTCACCTGGGGGGGACAGGGGGTCACCAGGGGTCAGGGGGTCACCGGGGGGTCACCTTAGGGGACAGGGACAGTCATGTGCAGGGCTAGGGTGGGACATGGGGGGGGACAGGGGGTCACCGGAGGGGGCCGGAGTGTCACCTCGGGGGACAGGGGGGTCACCTAGGGGGATGGGGGGGGTCACGTGGAGGGCTGGGGGGGACGGGGGGGGTCACCGGGCGTTTGGGGTGTCACCTGTGGGGACAAGGGGGTCACCCCAGGGGATTAGGGTGTCACCTGCAGAGTCAGGGTGTCACCTTGGGGGGACAGGATGTCACTTGGGGGGTCAGGGGTGGCATTGGGGGGGGGGGGGCAGCGGTGGGGAAGGACATGGTGTGACACCACCCTGGGGACAGGGACAAGCTTGGGGACACGGACGTGGGTGGCAGCGTTGGGGCTGGGGGTGTCACAGGGACATCGGGGCCACAGTGGTGTGGGGCCCGTGGGGGTGGCCTGGGGACAGGGCTGGGGACAGGGTGACAAGGTTGTGGCTGCCGCTGAGGCCACATCGATGCCACCAGGGCCGGTCGATGCCACCGGGGCCAGGTGACAGCCCCCGGGGAGAGGCTGGGGGGGGGGGGGGGCAGGGAGGGTGGCAGGGTGACGGTGACGAGGGGACAGTGCCACCTCTCTTGATCCAGATGTGGCGGCGGAAGCGGGGGGGCATGCTGGCCAGGAACCGCGTCCCCTCCGCCGTCTCCACCTCGTGCAGGTTGTTCCCCGGTGTCCCCAACACCTGGAGGGGACACGGTGGGGACACACAGGGGGGTCAGGGCCACCCCCCTCCCCCCCCAAGCCTGTCCGTGTCCCCTCTGTCCCCCCAGAGAGGAACCAGGGTGTCCCCTGTCCCCTCCCTGGAGCTCCCCTACCCCATAGCGTGTCCCCATGTCCCCCCCGAAGTGTCCCCATGCCCCCCCATAGTGTCCCCAAAGTGTCCCCATGTCCCCCCCCTCCCCGCCCCGCAGCAGGAGCCACCCAGCCTGTCCCCGTGTCCCCTGGGTGTCCGTCCGTCCCCCCGCCCGTCCCCCCCCGGGTGTCCCCATGTCCCCACCCTCACGATCCGTTGTCGCGGGGCCGGCAGCACGCGCTCCTCCAGCAGCTCGCGCACCACGTGCTTCCGCTTGGTGGCTCGCGACATCCCGCGACTACGGCGACAACGGGGGGAGCGGGGGGGGCCCGGACGCCTGGGTCCTCGGAACGAGGACCCAGGCGTCCGGGCCCGCCCCTCCCCCCCCCCCCCCCCCCCCCCGCGTTAAGGGCCCCGCCTCTGCCCCTCCCCCACCCCCCCGACGGGACCCGGCGCCCGGTGCCGCTCACCTCGCTCCGGCACTTCCGGGTGCGCGTGGCGTCACTTCCGGGGAACGGGGAGAGGAGGGAGGGGGCAGCGTCGCGCGTCTCTATGGTGGGTCCGGAAAGGGCGGGGCCTGCGAGGAGGACACGCCCCCCCGTGCAGCCGGGGAAGGGGGGCGGGGTCTCAGTGGAGGACACGCCCCACGAGGGGGCGGAGCCTGAGCGAGGAGAGGGGTGGGGCAGGAGAACACCTCCTCTGGGGGCGGGGCTCCCGCTGAGCAGGGGCAGCCCGGTGGGCGGGGCCATGCAAATTAGGGGCTGGATCGCGAAGGGGACGGGCAAATCAGGCCCCGACTCGCGGAGGGCAATGGGCGGGGCTATGCAAAGCAGAGGCGAGGGGACGGTCGGCTTGGTGGGCGGGGCCATGGGAATTAGGAGCCCGGCTACGGGGCGGGGCCATGCAAATGAGGAAGGTGTGGCCTGGGAGGGTGGCAGGCCTACCTCTGACGTCGCGGGGGGGGGAAGACGCGTTGCTGTGACGTCACTGCTGGAGCGCCCAACACGGAGCACCATCGGGAGGGCGCCGCTGTGACGTCATCACCGTCATCCCTTGTTGGCTGGGGCCGCTGCGGCCAGTGGGCACCGCCGCTGAGGCGCTGCCTGTGACGTCACTACCACTGCCCTCCGCGCTGACATCACCCCCCTTCCGCCTCACATCACCCCACGGCCCTGCCGTGTGACGCCGGCGCGCCGCGACGTCATCGCTGCGCGACCGCACGTCTGCTACTGTGGGGGGGGGGGGCAGCGAGGCCCCGCCCTCGGCCGTGACGTCAGGCGTTGGGTCCCCGGGCGCCGCGCGCGGCGAGCGCAGGGGGCGGGGCGCGGGCGCTGATTGGGCGGGCGGCGCATGCGCGGCGGCGCTGCCGGGGCGCCGCGGGAAGATGGCGGCGGAGCGGGCGGAGGCGGCGGGCGGCGGCGCGGGGGGCGCGGGCGGGGAGCTGCCGCCGTACGCGGGCTGGGCCCCGGCCGAGCTGCAGGCCACGCTGGCCGGCATCGGCGCCCCCGCCCAGGGTGCGCCCGGGGGGTCCCGGGGTGGCTGGGGGGGGGGCGGCCCGGGGGTGGTTGGGGGTGCTGGGGGTTGTGACCAGGCCTGAGGGAGCTGGGGGCACTCGGGGGGCCCAGGGGGTGGTGCGGGGATGCCGGGGGGTCCCTAGGGGTAGGGGGGGCTCGGGGGTGTCCGTAGGGGTGGTTGGGGTTTGGGGGGGGCACCGAGGGGTAGCTGGGGGCTGGGGAAGCGTTGGGGGGGATCCCTGGGGGTATTTGGGGGGCTCCCAGGGGCAGTTGGGGGGCCTAGGGGTAATTTGGGGGTGGGGGGGGCCCTGGGGGTAGTGGGGGGTCCCTAGGGATGCTTGAGGGGCTCGGGGGGGTTCCTCGGAGTAGTGGGGGGGGCCTTAGCGGCAGCTGGGGACGGTGATGGGGTGCCCGAGGGCAGTTGGGGGGTGCTCCTGGGGGCAACTGAGCGTTGGGGGGTCCCTAGAGATAATTTTAGGGGTCATTAGGAGTAATGAGGGGGATTTAGGGGGGTCCTACAGGTAACTGGGGGGGCCCTGTGGGCCATTGGGGGGTGTCGGGGGGCTGGGGCAGGGGAGCGGGGGGATTGGGGTGAAAGCAGCACGGGGGGGGCTTTTGGGGGGCAGAAGAGAGAGTGTGGGGGCTGGGGGGCAGAATTTGGGGGCTCCCTGACCCCCCCGTGCCCCACAGGCACTCGGGAGGAGCTGGTGGAGCGGCTGCAGGCCTACACCATGCAGGTGAGCCCCCCCGCGACCCCCCCGGCGTGGGGGGCACCGTCCCCGGGGGTGGGGGGGTCCCCAATATCCCCCCCCCGTCCCCTTGGGGTGGCCGTGCCCCATCCCCGTGGCACCCCGGTGCTCTCGGGGTGGGGGTCCCTGCGTTCTCTTGGGGGGGGGCCCACATTCCCTGGGGGGTGTCTGGGATCCCCCATGTACCCCTAGGATGGGGGGGGGACACACGCACACATACAGGACTTTCTGTCCCCCGTGTCCTCTCGGGGTGGGGGTCCCTGCGTTCCCTGGGTGGGGCCTGGGACCCCCGTGTCCCCCCCGGGTTGGAGGGGGGGGGGGGTGTTTCTGTGTCCGTCAGGGTGGGGGTCCCCTCACCGCGTACCCCATTGTCCCCCCCAAGACGGGGATCGTCCTGAGCCGCCCCGTCCTGCGCCCCGAGGAGGGGGACAAGGCCGCCCAGCCCCCGCTGCCGGCACAGGTGGGGGCTGGGGGGGGGTGGGGGGCAAGACTTGGGGGGGAGGGGCTGTATTTGGGGTGTTCCTTGGGGGGGGGTGGATGCGGGAGAGGGTGATGAAAGGTTTGGGGGTTCCCTGTTATGGGGGGGGGGCAGTGGGTGCTGGGGGGCAGGAAACCCCACAGGGTGTCTGGTTTGGGGGGGGGGCAGCGGGTGCTACAGGGGGGAGCAGGACCCCCCCCAGTACCCAATTTGGGGGGGGGGGTGGCAGTGGGTGCTGGGAGGGGGGCAGGAGATCTCCCCAGGACACCCAATTTTGGGGTGGGCGGGCAGTGGGTGCTATGGGGGGGGCAGGACCCCCCCAGGACCCCCAATTTTGGGGGGGGGGGTGGCAGTGGGTGCTGGGAGGGGGGCTGGAGTTCCCCCCAGGACACCCAATTTTGGGGTGGGCGGGCAGTGGGTGCTATGGGGGGGGCAGGACCCCCCCACTTTAGAGTAATCAATTTTGGGGGGGTGGCAGTGGGTGCTGGGGGGGGGGGGGCAGGAGATCCCCCAGGACACCCAGTTTCAGGGTGGGCAGGCCATGGGTGCTATGGGGGGGGGCAGGCCCCCCCCCCAGAGTACCCGATTTTGGGGGGAGGGGGCAGTGGGTGCTCTGGGGGGGGTAGGGTGGTCTCATGCACCCTCTCCCCCCCCCCGCCCCAGCTGCCCGGCCTGCCCCTGCAGCACCCCTTGGTGCCCCCCCCCCCGCCGGGGCTGGGGCTGAGCTACGGGCTGGGGGTGGGGGTGCCCCCCCCGCCGCCCCCCCCCGGGCTGCGGGGGCCGGGGGCCGAGGGGCTGTCGGAGGAGGAGCGGCTGACGCTGGCCCAGCAGCAGGCGGCCCTGCTGCTGCAGGAGGAGCGGGCCCAGCAGGTGCCGGGGGTGGGGGGCACCCATGGGTGGGGGGAGGCACCCGTGGCGGGGGGGGGGGGCAGCTGGGGTGGGGGGGGCTGGGGGAGTCTGGGTGGGTTTAGAGGGTCCTGTGGGGTGGGGGAGGGGGCTGGGGGCACCTGGAGGGGGGGGAGTGTGGGGTGGGGGGGATTATGGGGGGCACCCATGGGTGGGGGGGGGCGGCTGGGGGGCACCCGGGGGGGTGAGTTTGGGCGGGCTGGAGAGGTTAAGAGGGTTTTGTTGGGGGGGGGGGGCACCCATGGGTGCTGGGGGGATCCTGTGGACATGGGGTGTATCCAGGGGTGCTCGGGGGGCACCCATGGGTGGTGGGGACGTGTTGTGACACAGGGGGCACCCATGGGTTTGGTAGGGAGTGATGCGGGCACGGGGGCACCCACGGGTGCTGGGAGGTTGCTGTGTGTATATAGAGTATGCGTGGGTGTTGTGGGGACGGGTGGCACCCATGGGTGCTGGGGGGATGCGGGGGGCGCAGGAGCAGCTGTGGGGTGTGCGTCAGCACCCATGGGTGCTCTGCCCCACTTTGTCCCCCTGTCCCAGGGCCAGCACCCGTTTGGGGACAAGGCCAAGGAGCAGGAGCTGTTGGAGCAGCAGAAGCGGGTGAGGATGGGGGGGGCACCTGTGGGTGCGGGGACAGGCCTGGGGACACCCAAGGGTGCGGGAGTGGGTGTGAGAACGGGGATACCGGTGGGTGTGGGCAGGTTTGGAGGCACCCATGGGTGCAGGGGCGAGCACGGGAGCGCTTGCAGGGATAAGGACGCGCGTGGGAACGTCGACATCTGTGGGTATGGGGGGGGACACAGGGCAGCACCCACGGGTGCGGGACGCCCATGGATGCGGGTTCTGGGACACGTACGGGCGCGGAGACAGGCGTGGGGACCCCCGTGGATGCGGGGACGTCTGTGGGTGACGGGGGAGACGTGGGGACCGCCCCTGGTGACAGCAACGCCTGCGGGCGCAGAGGTGGCTACGGGGCACCCCCAGGGCCACCCATGGGTGCAGCGATGGGTGTAGGGACACCCATAGGTGAGAGGATAGCGGTTGTGGGTGCAGGAGCGGGTGGGGGGGGATCTGCGGGGACAGGGACGAGCCTGGGGACGCCCGTGGGCGCGGGGACAGGCACAGGGACGCCCACGGGTGCGTAGACTGGGGAAGGGACCCCCGTGGGGACGGGGGCACGCTTGGGGCGTGGGGGGCGGGCGCGGCCGAAGACGTGGGGACGCTGGCGGGTGTAGGGACGCCCGCGGGTGCCCCCCATCACCCCCGCGTGTCCCTGTCCCCCGTGTGTCCCCCCCCCCGGCGCCCCGCAGGCGGCAGTGCTGCTGGAGCAGGAGCGGCAGCAGGAGATGGCCAAGCTGGCACCCGCCGTGCCCCGGCCCCCCCCCGGATGTGGCACCCATGGGTGCCCGGGCTCCTCTTCCCCCCCGAGGTGAGTGTCACCGGCCTCACGGCCACCCCCGGGTCGGGGGGGACACCACCGCTGGTGGCCTGTCCCCTCTGCCCCGCTCTAGATACCCCCTTTTGTCACTCCACAGGTAGCACCCCCATGGGTGCCCCCATGCCCGGGGTGCCCATGGGTGCCCCCCGCCCCCGCGGGCCCCCGCCGCCCCCCGGGGAGGAGAGTCGAGAGGTGGGTGAGGGGGGGTCCCGGATGGGTGGGTTCTCTGAGGGGGGGGGGGGATGGGGTCTCCCGGACGCCTGGGTCCCCTGACACCCCCCACCCTCGCCCCGCAGCCGGACGACCCGACCGTGGGTCCCAAGATCCCGCAGGCGCTGGAGAAGATCCTGCAGCTGAAGGAGATCCGGCAGGAGGAGCTGATCACCGTGCCCGGGCTGTCGGGTGAGCCCGCCCAGCACCCATGGGTGCTCCTTTTAGCGGGGGAGGGGGGGGGTAGGTAGCACCCAGATCCCCCCCGCCGCTCACCCGTGTCCCCGCAGCCGAGGACGAGATGGAGACGGAGCCGCGGGCGTCGGCGTCGGCCTCGGAGGCGGAGGAGGACGCGGGGCTCTCCAAAAAGGAGGTGAGGGTGGGTGCCCCCTTCCCCCGCTGTCACCCGGGGGGGGGGCTCGGAGGGTCCCCAGGGGGGATCGATCCTGCGGGAAGCACCCTGGGGGGTGTGGAGGGGTCCCCTGATCCTGCGCAGGGGGACCCCAGGGTGCCCATTCCCACCCGGGAGCTCCCTTGGGTGCTAGGTCCTCCCCTGGGGGGGGGATCACCCTGCTCGGGGGGGGGGGGGGGGGTCCCTTGGGTGCCTGTTGCTGGGTGGGGAGGGGCCTGGTCCTGCGTAGGGGGACCCCAGGGTGCCCATTCATACCCGGGAGCTCCCTTGGGTGCCAGATCCTGTTGGGGGGGGGCCTGATCCTGCCCCGAGGGACCCCGGGGTGCTTGTTCCCACCCGGGGGGGGGGGGCCCTGGTCCTGCCCAGACCCAGGCTGTATCCCTGGGTGGGGGCGAGGGGTGGCCCTGGGGCACCCACGGGTCACCTACGTCACCGTTGTGTCCCCCCGTCCCTCCCCCCCCAGCGCAACCGCAAGCGCCGCAACCGCAAGAAGAAGAAGCGGGGGCGGGGAGGGGCGCGGGAAGGGGCCCCCCCCCCCAGCCCGGGGGGACCCCGAGACCCCTGGGGACGCCCCGGCCGTGGAGATCGAGTACATCACCGAGGAGCCCGAGATCTACGACCCCAATTTCGTCTTTTTTAAGAGAATTTTTGAGGCTTTTAAGGTAGTGGTTAGAGTGGGGGGGGGAGGGTAGGGGGCACCCAATGGGTGCTGGGGAGCGGCAACACCTCGGGGTGCCCCTGGGTGTCCCTTAGCTGCGCCCACAAGTGATAAATTCATTTTTTTAGGAGGAATTTTTGGTGGTTTAAGGTAGCACCCACGATGGAGGGGCACCCAGCGGGTGCTGGGGGCTGGCAGCACCTCGGGGTGCTCCTGAGCTGCGCCCAAAAGTGACAGTTTCTGGTTTTTAGGAGAATTTTTGATGTTTTTACGGTATTACTTAGAGGGGGAGCACCCAGTGGGTGCTGGGGGGGGAGCAGCACCTCGGGGTGTCCCTACGTGTCATCCAGCTGCACCCCCCGACCGGCGAATTCTTTTTTAAGGAGGTTTTTGATGCTTTAAGGTGTCACCCAGGTGGGTGGGGGGCACCCAGTGGGTGCTGGGGGGTGGCAGCACCTTGGGGTGCTCTTGGGTGTCCCTCGGCTGCAGCTATAAATGACAAATTCCCTTTTTTAGGGGAATTTTTGATGCTTTTAGGGGGGCACCCACGGTGGGGGACACCCAGTGGGTGCTGGGGGGTGGCAGCACCCCTGGGTGCCCTTGAGTGTCCCCTGAGGTGCACCCACAGGTGACAGATTGTCCTTTTTAAGTGGGTTTTCGGTGCTTTTAAAGTGGCAGCGGGGTGGGTGGGGGGCACCCAGTGGGTGCTGGGAGGGTGGCACCACCTTGGGGTGTCCCTGAGTGTCACCCCTAAGTGACAAATTCTTTATTTTAAGAAGATTTTTAGCACTTTCAAGGTGACATCTGGGGACAATGGGGGCGTCTGGGGTGGGTGAGTGGTACCCGGTGGGTGCTGGGGGGGGGGGGGCGGCAGCACCCCGGGGTGCCCCTGAACGCCCCCCCCCCCCACCCCCCCCCCCGTGCCCCCCAGCTGACAGACGACGTCAAGAAGGACAAGGAGAAGGAGCCGGACAAGGCGGACAGGCCCGAAAGTGCCACCGTCCCCAAGAAGAAGGGCTTCGAGGACGGGCACAAGGGCAGCGAGGACGACAGCTCCGAGGACGAGCAGGTGGGGGGGGACACCGCGGTGACGGGGGGGGGGAGGGGGGGTGTGTGGCACCTCCAGGGTGGGGGACAAGGGGTGGTAGCGGGTGCTGGCGCCGAGCTGGTCCCTGTTTGGGGATGTCCCTGGGGTGCTTGGGGACACGGTGTTATGGGGTGTGACAAGGGGAGTCTGGGGTGGGGACAGGCATGGGGGGGGCTGTGGTGGGGATGGGGGTGACAGGAGGGGCTCTGGGGTGGGGACAGTCCCTGGGGTGACCGTGAGGGGACATGGGTGTCAGGAGGGGCTCTGGGGGTGGGGACATGGGTGACAGGAGGGGCTCTGGGGTGGGGACAGTCCCTGGGGTGACCGTGAGGGGACATGGGTGTCAGGAGGGGCTCTGGGGTGGGGACATGGGTGACAGCAGGGGTTCTGGGGTGGGGACAGTCCGTGGGGTGGCTGTGGGTAACCTAAGGAGCTATATGGTGGGGACGTTGGTGACAAGAGGGTCTCTGGGGTGGGGACAGTCTCTGGGGGGGATGTGAGTGACACGAGGGGCTCTAGGGTGGGGACAGGGGTGACACGAGGGGCTGTGGGGTGGGGACAGTCGTTGGGGTGGCTGTGGTGGGGACGGGGGTGACAGGAGGAGCTCTGGGGTGGGCGCCGGGGGGACGGGGACAGCGGCTGGGTGCTGTCAGGGCCTGGCAGCAGCCAGGTGCCACCCGGCTGGTGCCACCCCGTGGGTGTCCCCGCAGGAGAAGAAGCCGGAGGTGCCCAAGCTCTCCAAGAAGAAGCTGCGGCGCATGAACCGCTTCACCGTGGCCGAGCTGAAGCAGGTGACAGCCCCTGGGGACGTGTCCCTGTCCCCACCCTGCCGTCACCCTGTGCCTGTGGAGCAGGGACGTGGTGGGCACGGGTGCCTGGGTGGCACCCAGAGCTGGGGACAGCAGCGATGTGGGACCCTGTGTCCTCTGGGAGCCCGACTGGGGACACCTTAGCCAGCCTAGGGGACATGGGGACACCCCTGTGTCCCCTGGGAGCCTGACTGGGGACACCTGAGCCACCCCAGGGGTGGCCTGGGCCCACTTGAGGCACAGCAGAGATCCTTTGTGCCCAGGTGATGTCATCCTGCGTCACCCTGTTCACCTTGAGAGCCCTTTGGGGACACTAGTGCCACCCTGGGTGCTGTGTGCTCACCCAGGAAGCCCACTGGGGACAGTGGTGCCACCCTTGGGTGCCCAGAGTTCCCTTTGGGAGCCTTTTGGGGACCTTGGTGTCACCTTGCGGTGCCCTTTGGGTCCTTTGGGGACCCTAGTGCCACCCTGGAGTAGCCTGTACCCACCCATGAAGCTCACTGGGGGACACCGGTGCCACCCTGGGGTGCCCGGTGTTCGTCTTGGGGACCCTCCTGGGGACCCTAGTGCCACCCTGGGGTACCTGTGCTCGACCGTGGAGCTCGCTGGGGACGGCGGAGCCACCCTGGGGTGTCCGGTGGCTGCCTTGGGAGACCACCGGGGACACGAGTGCCACCGTGGAGTGCCCTGTGTTCCCCTTGGGACCCTACTAGGGACACGAGTGCCGCCCGGGGATACGCTGTGCCCAACCACGAAGCTCGCTGGGGACACTGGTGCCACCTTGACACCCCCAACGTCCCCTTTGTCACCCTACCAGCACTCCTAATACCACCCTGCGGTGCCCTACCTCCCCTCCTGACCCAACTGTCCCCCGTGTCCCCCCAGCTGGTGGCCCGCCCGGACGTGGTGGAGATGCACGACGTGACGGCGCAGGACCCCAAGCTCCTGGTGCACCTCAAGGCCACCCGCAACTCGGTGCCCGTGCCCGGCACTGGTGCTTCAAGCGCAAGTACCTGCAGGGCAAGAGGGGCATCGAGAAGCCCCCCTTCGAGCTGCCCGACTTCATCAAGCGCACCGGCATCCAGGAGATGCGCGAGGCCCTGCAGGAGAAGGTGGGACAGCCGCCGTGGTGTCACCTGGGGGGACGGGGAGAGGGAAAGGAGGGTGAAGGGGGGGGTCTGGGTGCCCGGCTGGGGCTTTGGGGACATGGTAGGTGCCCATCTGGGGCTTTGGGAACGTTGTAGGTGCCCATCTGGGGCTTGGGAACGTTGTAAGTTCCCATCTGGGGCTTTGGGGACATCAGAGGTGCAGGTCTGCAGTTTTGGAGACATCAAAGGTTCCCGCCTGGGGTTTTGGGGACATCGTAATTGGACGTTAGGGGCTTTGGGTGTGTCCGTAAGGGCCTATCTGGGGTTTTGGGGACGTCGTAAGGGCCCATCTGGGGATTTGGGGACATCATAGGTGCCCATCTGGGGCTTGGGGATGTGGTAGGTGCCCGGCTGGGGCTTTGGGGACATGGTAGTTGGACATCAGGGGTTTTGGGGGACGTCAGAGGTGCAGATCTGTTTTGGAGACATCAAAGGTTCTTGCCTGGGGTTTTGGGGACATCGTAGTTGGACGTCAGGGGCTCTGGGGATGTCGTAGGAGCCCACCGGGGGTTTTTGGGGACGTTGTAGGTGCCCATCTGGGGCCTTGGGGACGTCGTAGTTGGGTATCAGGGGTTTTGGGGACCTCAGAGGTGCACATCTGGAGTTTTGGAGACATCAAAGGTTCCCGCCTGGGGTTTTGGGGACATCGTAGTTGGACATCGGGGGCTTTAGGGAT
>NW_027445530.1:0-50666 GCF_035582795.1 Mycteria americana | reverse complement strand
AAAACTCCGCTGGGACCCCCCTCAGCCCCCCAAAACCCCTCTGAGACCCCCCCCAGCACCCCCAAACAGCCCCCAGCCCCCCAAAACTCCACTGGGACCCCCCCCAATTCCCCCCCAGCCCCCCAAAACCCCTCTGGGACCCCCCCCAGCACCCCCAAACAGCCCCCAGCCCCCAAAACTCCACTGGGACCCCCCCCAATTCCCCCCCCAGCCCCCCAAAACCCCTCTGGGACCCCCCCCAACCCCCCCAAACAGCCCCCAAAGACCCCCCCCAGCCCCCCAAAACTCCGCTGGGACCCCCCTCAGCCCCCCAAAACCCCTCTGAGACCCCCCCCAGCACCCCCAAACAGCCCCCCACCCCCCAAAAATCCACTGGACCCCCCCCAGTTCCCCACCAGCCCCCCCAAACCCCTCTGGGACCCCCCCCAACCCCCCCAAACAGCCCCCAAAGACCCCCCCCAGCCCCCAAAACTCCGCTAGGACCCCCCTCAGCCCCCCAAAACCCCTCTGAGACCCCCCCCAGCACCCCCAAACAGCCCCAGCCCCCCAAAACTCCACTGGGACCCCCCCCAATTCCCCCCAGCCCCCCAAAACCCCTCTGGGACCCCCCCAGCACCCCAAACAGCCCCCAGCCCCCCAAAACTCCACTGGGACCCCCCCAATTCCCCCCCCAGCCCCCCCAAAACCCCTCTGGGACCCCCCCAGCCCCCCTAAACCCCACTGAGACCCCCCCATCGCCCCCAAACAGCCCCCAAAGACCCCCCCAGCCCCCCAAAACCCCTCTGCGACCTCCCCAGCACCCCAAACAGCCCCCAGCCCCCCAAAACTCCACTGGGACCCCCCCCAATTCCCCCCCAGCCCCCCCAAAACCCCTCTGGGACCCCCCCCAGCCCCCCAAAACCCCACTGAGACCCCCCCATCCCCCCCAAACAGCCCCCAAAGACACCCCCCAGCCCCCCAAAACTCCGCTGGGACCCCCCTCAGCCCCCCAAAACCCCTCTGGGACCCCCCCCAGCACCCCCAAAAAGCCCCCAGCCCCCCAAAACTCCAGTGGGACCTCCCAATTCCCCACCAGCCCCCCCAAACCCCTCTGGGACCCCCCCCAGCCCCCCAAAACCCCTCTGGGACCCCCCCCAGCCCCCCCAAACAGCCCCCAGCCCCCCAAACTCTGCTGGGACCCCCCCCAATTCCCCCCCAGCCCCCCCAAAACCCCTCTGGGACCCCCCCCCCAGCCCCCCCAAATCCCCCTCACCGTGCCCCGCCATTGGCCAGGAGAATTTGGGGGTCCCCCTCTGAATCGGGGTCCGTCTCCTCAGGGCTGGAACTGGGGGGGTCAGGCTGGGGGGGGGGGGGGGAGCACCCCAAAATTTAGGAGGAGTCCCCAAAGTCAGCCCCCCCCCCCCCCCCGCCCCCCCAAAATTCCTCCTCACCTCTTCATCCTCGTCGGGGGGGGCCGGGGGGGGTTTTGGGGTCCCCCCCTCGTCGGGGGGGCGAGGGGTGGGGGGGAGCTTGCCGGGACCCCCCTTTTTTTGGGGGGGGTCCTTAAGGGGGGGTGGGACCCCCCGGGGGGGGCCGAAGGGGGACCCCGATTTCCCGGCGCTCTGCTGGAAGAGGTCCTGGGCGGGGAGAGGGGGTCAGCGAGGGGCTCCCAGTGCCGCCCAGTAACTCCCAGTTCCCCCCAGTAGCCCCCCAAGTCTTCTTGAGACCCTCCCAGTAACACCCAGTTACGCCCAGTAGCCCCCAGTAACTCCCAGTTCCCCCCAGTAGCCCCACAAAGCTTCTTGAGACCCTCCCAGTCCCCCCCCCAGCCCCTCCCAGTCCCTCCCAGTCCCTCCCAGTCCCCTCCCAGCCCCCTCCCAGTGCCCTCCCGGTCCCCTCCAGCCCCTCCCAGTCCCCTCCCAGTCCCCCCCCAGTCCCCCCCAGACCCCCCAAGTCCCCTCCCAGCCCCTCCCAGTCGCCCCCAGCCCCTCCCAGTCCCCTCCCAGTCCCTCCCAGCCCCTCCCAGCCCCTCCCAGTCCCCCCGCAGCCCCTCCCAGTTCCCTCCCAGTACCCCCCAGCCCCTCCCAGTCCCCCGCAGCCCCTCCCAGTCCCCTCCGCCCCTCCCAGTCCCCTCCCAACACCTCCCAGCCCCCTCCCAGTCCCCCCCAGCCCCTCCCAGTCCCTCCCAGTCCCCCCAGTGCCCCACCTCCACCAGCCGTATCTCCTTCGCCAGCTCCTTGACGAGCTGCCCGGGCCGCACGGTTTCGGGGATCTCGTGCTCGTGCTCCCCCAGCACCTAAATTTGGGGGGGGGGAGGGGGGTTTAAAAAACGGGGGACCCCCCCCCTCCGGACACCCCCCCCCACCAACCGGGGGCCCCCCCAAATCGGGGGGAACCCCCGAAAATGGGGGGACCCCCCCTAAAACCCTTCCCCCCCCCCCAAGAAGCCTGGCTGAGCCCATCCATCCCCCAAATCCCCCTGTAGCCCCCCCAAATCCCCCCGTAGCCCCCCAAAATCCCCCCGTAGCCCCCCAAAATCTCCCTGTAGCCCCCCAAAATCCCCCGTAGCCCCCCAAATCCACCTGTAGCCCCCCCAAAATCTCCCCATAGCCCCCCAAATCCCCCCGTAGCCCCCCCAAAATCCCCCTGTAGCCCCCCAAAATCCCCTGTAGCCCCCCAAATCCCCCCGTAGCCCCCCCAAATCTCCCCGTAGCCCCCCCAAAATCCCCCGGAGCCCCCAAAATCTCCCCATAGCCCCAAAATTCCCCCGTAGCCCCCCCCAAATCTCTCCATAGCCCCCCTAAAATCTCCCCATAGCCCCCCCAAATCCCCCCGTAGCCCCCCCAAAATCCCCATAGCCCCCCAAATCCTCCCCTAGCTGCCCCAGATCTCCTCATAGCCCCCCCAAATCCCCCCGTAGCCCCCAAAATCTCCCTGTAGCCCCCCAAAATCCCCCGTAGCCCCCCCAAATCCCCCCATAGCCCCCCCAAATCCCCCCGTAGCCCCCCAAATCCCACCGTAGCCCCCCCAAAATCCCCGTAGCCCCCGTAAATCTCCCCGTAGCCCCCAAAATTCCCCCGTAGCCCCCCCCAAATCTCTCCATAGCCCCCAAATCCCCCCGTAGCCCCCCCAAATCCCCCCATAGCCCCCCCAAAATCCCACCTAGCCCCCCAAATCCCCCCGTAGCCCCCCAAATCCCCCCGTAGCCCCCCTAAAATCTCCCCGTAGCCCCCCCAAATCCCCCCGTAGCCCCCCAAAATCCCACGTAGCCCCCCAAATCCCCCTGTAGCCCCCCCAAAATCCCACATAGCCCCCCAAATCCCCCTGTAGCCCCCCCCAAATCTCCCCATAGCCCCCCCAAATCCCCCCGTAGCCCCCTCCCAAATCTCCATAGCCCCCCCAAATCCCCCTGTAGCCCCCCCAAAATCCCACATAGCCCCCCAAATCCTCCCGTAGCCCCCCCACATCTCCCCATAGCCCCCCAAAATCCCCCTGTAGCCCCCCCCAAATCCTCCCGTAGCCCCCCCAAGATCCCCTGTAGCCCCCCAAAATCCTCCCGTAGCCCCCCCAAATCCCCCCATAGCCCCCCCAAATCCCCCCGTAGCCCCCCAAATCCCCCCGTAGCCCCCCAAAATCTCCCCATAGCCCCCCCAAATCCCCCCGTAGCCCCCCCCAAATCTCTCCATAGCCCCCCAAATCCCCCTGTAGCCCCCCCAAAATCCCACCTAGCCCCCCAAATCCCCCCATAGCCCCCCCAAATCCCACGTAGCCCCCCCAAATCTCCCCGTAGCCCCCCCAAAATCCCCCCGTAGCCCCCCAAAATCCCCTGTAGCCCCCCAAATCCCCCCGTAGCCCCCCAAAATCCCACATAGCCCCCCAAAATCCCCCCGTAGCCCCCCCCAAATCTCCCCATAGCCCCCCCAAATCCCCCCGTAGCCCCCCCCAAAATATCCGTAGCCCCCCCAAAATCCCCCCGTACCCTCTCCCAAATCCCCAGGGGACCCCCCCCCCCAGCACCCCAAAAGGGCACCCCCTTTTTGGGACCCCCCCCCCCCCCTTTTTTTACCTCCTTGCGGGTCCAAGCCCGGAAAGCGGCCGTCAGCGCCTTGGCCCCGTGGACCAGGTAGGCAGCGGGGTGCCGGCGGTTCTCCCGGAGCCCTGGGGGGATTTGGGGGGGCAAAAGGGGGGACCCCAATATTTTTAGGGTCCCCCAAAAGTAGGGGAGGGGTGGGGGACCCCCCCCTTCAAAGCACAGGAGCTTCAAGGTGGGGGTGAGACCTCCAGGAGCACCCCAAAATGGGCTGGGATCTCCAGACCCCCCCCCCCCCTCCTCCCACCATCACCACCCCAGATGAGGATGGGACCCCCAGGGAACCCCCAAAATTGGGGTGGGACCCCCGAAAGTTCCTCTGGGACCCCCAAAAGTGGGCTGGGAACCCCAAAATTGGGGTGGGAACCCCGAAAGTTCCTGTGGGACCCCCAAAATTGGGCTGGGACCCCCAAAAGTTCCTCTGGGACCCCCAAAAGTGGGCTGGGACCCCCAAAAGTTCCTCTGGGACCCCCAAAAGTGGGCTGGGAACCCCAAAATTGGGGTGGGAACCCTGAAAGTTCCTCTGGGACCCCCAAAAGTGGGGTGGGACCCCCAAAAGTTCCTCTGGGACACCCAAAAGCGGGCTGGGAACCCCAAAATTGGGCTGGGAACCCCGAAAGTTCCTCTGGGACCCCCAAAAGTGGGCTGGGAACCCCAAAATTGGGGTGGGAACCCCAAAAGTTCCTGTGGGACCCCCAAAAGTGGGCTGGGAACCCCAAAATTGGGGTGGGACCCCCAAAAGTTCCTCTGGGACCCCCAAAAGTGGGCTGGGAACCCCAAAATTGGGGTGGGAACCCCAAAAGTTCCTCTGGGACACCCAAAAGTGGGGTGGGACCCCCGAAAGTTCCTGTGGGACCCCCAAAAGTGGGCTGGGACCCCCAAAATTGGGGTGGGACCCCCAAAAGTTCCTCTGGGACCCCCAAAAGTGGGCTGGGAACCCCAAAATTGGGGTGGGAACCCCAAAAGTTCCTGTGGGACCCCCAAAAGTGGGCTGGGAACCCCAAAATTGGGGTGGAACCCCCAAAAGTTCCTCTGGGACCCCCAAAAGTGGGCTGGGAACCCCAAAATTGGGGTGGGAACCCCAAAAGTTCCTCTGGGACACCCAAAAGTGGGGTGGGACCCCCGAAAGTTCCTGTGGGACCCCCAAAAGTGGGCTGGGACCCCCAAAATTGGGGTGGGACCCCCAAAAGTTCCTGTGGGACCCCCAAAATTGGGCTGGGAACCCCAAAAGTTCCTGTGGGACCCCCAAAAGTGGGCTGGGAACCCCAAAATTGGGGTGGGAACCCCGAAAGTTCCTCTGGGACCCCCAAAATTAGGCTGGGACCCCCAAGACCCCCCCAGATGGGGATGGGACCCTCAGGGGGTCCCCCAAAACTGGGCTGGCACCCCAAGGACCCCACCAGGAGGGGGATGGGACCCCCCAAACCCCCCCTGAGATGAGGTTGAGGACCCCCAGAACCCCCCAAAATAGGGCTGGGACCCCCAGAACCCCCCCGAGATGAGGTTGAGGGCCCCCCAGAACCCCCAAACCCCCCCAAAATGGGGCTGAGGACGCCCAAGACCCCCCAGGATGGCATTGAAGACCCCCAAAACTCCCCTAGGACCCCCAGAACCCCCCACACATGAGGTTGAGGGCCCCCAGAAACCCCAAGACCCCCCCAAAATGGGGCTGAAGACCCCCAAGACCCCCCCTGGAACCCCAAAGCCCCCCCAGGTTGGGGTTGAGGACCCCCAAAGACCCCCAAAACAGGGTTGAGGACCCCCAAAACCCCCCCGAGATGAGCTTGAGGGCCCCCAGAACCCCTAAAACCCCCCCAAAATGGGGCTGAAGACCCCCAAGACCCCCTCAAAATGGGGCTGAAGACCACCAAGACCCCCCCTGGAACCCCAAAGACCCCCCAGGACGGGGTTGAAGACCCCCAAGACCCTCACGGGACCCCCAGAACCCCTGCAAGATGCCCCCCAGAACCCCCAAAACCCCCCAGAACCCTCAAAACCCCCCCCAAAACGGGGCTGAAGACCCCCAAGACCCCCCCTGGAACCCCAAAGACCCCCCAGGATGGGGTTGAAGACCCCCAAGACCCCCCTCAGAACCCCCAAAACCCCCCAGAACCCCTGCAAGATGAGGTTGAGGGCCCCCCAGAACCCCCAAAACCCCCCCAAAATGGGGCTGAAGACCCCCAAGACCCCCCCTGGAACCCCAAAGACCCCCCAGGATGGGGTTGAAGACCCCCAAGACCCTCATGGGACCCCCAGAACCCCTGCAAGATGCCCCCCAGAACCCCCCAAACCCCCCAGAACCCTCAACCCCCCCCCCAAAATGGGGCTGAAGACCCCCAAGACCCCCCCTGGAACCCCAAAGACCCCCCAGGATGGGGTTGAAGACCCCCAAGACCCTCATGGGACCCCCAGAACCCCCAAAACCCCCCAGAACCCCTGCAAGATGAGGTTGAGGACCTCCAGAACCCTCAAAACCCCCCCAAAATGGGGCTGAAGACCACCAAGACCCCCCCAAAATGGGGCTGAAGACCCCCCCTGGAACCCCAAAGACCCCCCAAGATGGGGTTGAAGACCCCCAAGACCCTCACGGGACCCCCAGAACCCCTGCAAGATGAGGTTGAGGGCCCTCCAGAACCCCCAAAACCCCCCAGAACCCTCAAACCGTCCCAAAATGGGGCTGAAAACCCCCAAGACCCCCCCCCCCGGAACCCCAAAGACCCCCCAGGATGGGGTTGAAGACCCCCAAGACCCTCATGGGACCCCCAGAACCCCCAAAACCCCCCAGAACCCCTGCAAGATGAAGTTGAGGGCCCTCCAGAACCCCCAAACCCCCCCAAAATGGGGCTGAAGACCACCAAGACCCCCCCAAAATGGGGCTGAAGACCCCCCCTGGAACCCCAAAGACCCCCCAAGATGGGGTTGAAGACCCCCAAGACCCTCACGGGACCCCCAGAACCCCTGCAAGATGAGGTTGAGGGCCCTCCAGAACCCCCAAAACCCCCCAAAACCCTCAAACCGTCCCAAAATGGGGCTGAAAACCCCCAAGACCCCCCCCCCGGAACCCCAAAGACCCCCCCAAAATGGGGTTGAAGACCCCCCGGGACCCCCAAATCGGGGTCGGGGACCCACCTCGGAAGGTGTCCAGGAGGTGCCTGCCCACGTACCAGCAGACGGTCTCGAAATTGGGGAACTTGAAGAGGTCGGCGGTGCTGAGCCGCCTCTCGATCTCGTACGCCCTGGGGGGGGGGATATTGGGGGGGGGGGGGGGATATTGGGGGGCTGTTGGGGGGCACCCCACGGCGCTCTGCCGCGTCTCGCTGTCCTGCTGCGCTTCGGGGTCCCCCCACCCCCCAAAATTACTCCGCAGCCGCCTCCACACACACCCCCCCCCCCGCCCCGGCCAAAAACCCCCCAGAAACCCCCCAAAAAACACCCCCCAGCCCCCCCGAATCACCCCCAGCCCCCCGAATCACCCCCAGCCCCCCCAAATCCACCCTCAAGCCCCCCGAATCACCCCCAGCCCCCCCAAATCCCCCCCAGCCCCCCCAAATCCACCCTCAAGCCCCCCGAATCACCCCCAGCCCCCCCAAATCCCCCCTCAAGCCCCCCCAATCCCCCCCAGCCCCCCCAAATCCACGCTGAACCCCCCCGAATCACCCCACAGTCCCCCCAAATCCACCCTCAAGCCCCCCCAATGCCCCCCAGCCCCCCCAAATCCACCCTCAAGCCCCCCCAAATCACACCCCAGCCCCCCCAAATACACCCTGAAGCCCCCCCAATCCCCCCCGAATCATGCCCCAGCCCCCCCGAATCCACCCTGAAGCCCCCCCAATCCCCCTCAGCCCCCCCAAATCCCCCCTCAAGCCCCCCAAATCACCCCACAGCCCCCCCAAATCCACCCTTAAAGCCCCCCAAATCTCCCCACAGCCCCCCAAATCCCCCCCCACAGGCCCCCAAGCCACCCTGCAGCCCCCTCAAAGACCCCCCCAAAACACCCTAAAGCCCCCCCAAAACCGCCCCCCAAATCACCCCCCAAAACACCACGTGGGCCCTCCAAAACACCCTGCAGCTCCCCCAAATCGCCCCACAGCCCCCCAAATCCCCCCCCCAACCACCCCGCAGCCCCCCCAAACCCCCCCCCCAAAAAAAAACCCCCCCGCCGACCTCCAAACTTCTCCAGAACTTCTCCAATCCACCCTGAAACCCCTCGAAATCCCCTCGGCTCCCCCCCCAAGCGTATCAGCGGACCCCCAACCTCACTCCCACCCCCCAAAACCCCCCAAAATATCCCCCCCCCCCAAAAAAAAACCCACTTGAGCTGCATATCGATGTTGAGGCTGTGCAAGAAGTTCCCCCCAAAAGCCAAACAGTCGACGGGGGTCAGCACGGCGTGGATCCAACCTGCCGGGGAAGAGCACGATACGTGGGGCAGGGGATCACGGGGGGGGGGTGGGGGTGGGTTTGGGGGTCCCCTTAAAAGCCCCCCCCCCCCCCCCAAAAAAATAGTTACCGGTGGGGATGAAGAGGGTCTGGCCTTGCCGGAGGGGACAGCGATAACAGCGATCGACTTGGTCGCCAAAAAAAAGCTCGCCCTGGTTTCGGGAGCTGCTCCAAGCTTCGAATAAGGCCAGGTTGGCCGCCGTGGGTCGCACCAGGTAGAAGATCTTCTCGCCCTGCCGTGGGGCAGCCGTGGGGCAGGCGTAGGGTAGCCGTAGGGTAGCCGTAAGGCAGGCGTATGGCCCCCCCGAAACCCCCCTAAACGCGCACTAGGGTGCCCGTAGAGGCCCGCTAAGCTCCCCGAAACCCACCTGGTGCCCCCGTAGGCCCCCCAAAGCCCCCTAAACCCACCCTAGACCCGCTCTACACACCCCAAAGATTCCCTTATAGCACCTATAGACACCCCATAGGCCCCCAAAGCCCCCTAAACGCACCCTAGACCCGCTCTACACACCCCAAAGATTCCCTTATAGCCCCTATAGACACCCCATACCCCCCAAAGCCCCCTAAACCCACCCTAGACCCGCTCTACACACCCCAAAGATTCCCTTATAGCCCCTATAGACACCCCATAGCCCCCCAAAGCCCCCTAAACGCACCCTAGACCCGCTCTACACACCCCAAAGATTCCCTTATAGCCCCTATAGACACCCCATAGCCCCCCAAATCCTCCCTAAACCCACCTTAGACACCCTCTACACACCCCAAAACTCCCCTTATAGCTCCTATAGACACCCCATACCCACCAAAGCCCCTAAACCCACCCTAGAGCCCCTCTACACACCCCAAAACTCCCCTTATAGCCCCTATAGACACCCCATAGGCCCCCAAAGCCCCCTAAACCCACCCTAGACCCCCTCTACACACCCCAAAGATTCCCTTATAGCCCCTATAGACACCCCATAGCCCCCCAAATGCCCCCCAAAACCCACCCTAGACCCCCTCTAGCCACCCGATAGCCCCCCAACTCCCCCCTAAACCCCCTCCAGCCCCCCAAAACCCACCCTAAACCCTCTCTAGCCACCCAAATCCCCCCTAAACCCCCTCTAGCCCCCCCAAATCCCCTCTAAACCCCCTCTAGCCCCCCCAAAACCCACCCTAAACCCCCTCTAGCCCCCCAACTCCCCCCTAAACCCCCTCTAGCCCCCCCAAATCCCCTCTAAACCCCCTCTAGCCCCCCCAAAACCCACCCTAAACCCCCTCTAGTCACCCAATAGCCCCCCAAATCCCCTCTAAACCCCCTCTAGCCCCCCCAACTCCCCCCTAAACCCCCTCTAGCCCCCCCAAATCCCCCCTAAACCCCCTCTAGCCCCCCCAAAACCCACCCTAAACCCCCTCTAGCCCCCCAACTCCCCCCTAAACCCCCTCTAGCTCCCCCCAAAACCCACCCTAAACCCCCTCTAGCCACCCGATAGCCCCCCAAATCCCCCCCAAACCCCCTCTAGTCACCCAATAGCCCCCCAAATCCCCCCCAAACCCCCTCTAGCCCCCCCAAAACCCACCCTAGACCCCCTCTAGCCACCCGATAGCCCCCCAAATCCCCCCCTAAACCCCCTCTAGCCCCCCCAAAACCCACCCTAAACCCCCTCTAGCCACCCAAGTCCCCCCCAAACCCCCTCTAGCCACCCGATAGCCCCCCAACTCCCCCCTAAACCCCCTCTAGCCCCCCCCAAAACCCACCCTAAACCCCCTCTAGCCACCCGATAGCCCCCCAAATCCCCCCCAAACCCCCTCTAGCCACCCGATAGCCCCCCAAATCCCCCCAAACCCCCTCTAGCCACCCGATAACCCCCCAAATCCCCCCCAAACCCCCTCTAGCCCCCCCAAAACCCACCCTAAACCCCCTCTAGCCACCCGATAGCCCCCCAAATCCCCTCTAAACCCCCTCTAGCCCCCCCAAACCCCCCCCTAAACCCTCTCTAGCCACCCAAATCCCCCCTAAACCCCCTCTAGCCACCCAATAGCCCCCCAAATCCCCTCTAAACCCCCTCTAGCCCCCCCAACTCCCCCCTAAACCCCCTCTAGCCCCCCCAAATCCCCCCTAAACCTCCTCTAGCCCCCCCAAATGCCCTCTAAACCCCCTCTAGCCCCCCCAAAACCCACCCTAAACCCCCTCTAGCCACCCGATAGCCCCCCAAATGCCCTCTAACCCCCCTCTAGCCCCCCCAAAACCCACCCTAGACCCCCTCTAGCCCCCCAAATCCCCCCCAAATCCCCCCCAAACCCCCTCTAGCCACCCGATAGCCCCCCAAATCCCCCCCAAACCCCCTCTAGTCACCCAATAGCCCCCCAAATCCCCCCCAAACCCTCTCTAGCCCCCCCAAAACCCACCCTAGACCCCCTCTAGCCACCCGATAGCCCCCCAAATCCCCCCCAAACCCCCTCTAGCCACCCGATAGCCCCCCAACTCCCCCCTAAACCCCCTCTAGCCCCCCCAAACCCACCCTAGACCCCCTCTAGCCACCCAAATCCCCCCCAAAGCCCCCCTAAACCCACCCTAGACCCCCTCTAGCCTCCCAACTCCCCCCTAAACCCCCTCTAGCCCCCCCAAATCCCCCCTAAACCCCCTCTAGCCCCCCAACTCCCCCCTAAACCCCCTCTAGCCCCCCCAAATCCCCCCTAAACCCCCTCTAGCCCCCCCAAAACCCACCCTAAACCCCCTCTAGCCCCCCAACTCCCCCCTAAACCCCCTCTAGCCTCCCCCAAATCCCCCCCAAACCCCCTCTAGCCACCCGATAGCCCCCCCAAATCCCCCCCAAACCCCCTCTAGCCACCCGATAGCCCCCCAACTCCCCCCTAAACCCCCCCCCCCCAACCCCCCCTTCCCCCCCGCCGTACCCTCAGGACATGATACCAGACGGAGGTCCCCCCGAAATCGATGTGGAAGTCGGTGTAGCTGTCGCGGGCCCCCATCAGACAGTACTTCTGCACGCTGGGGCGTTCGCACGCCGACTCCCCCGGCCAGAGATTTTCCACCCACGACAGCTTCCGGACGATCCGCGGCGTCTCCACCAGGTTTGAAAGGCTTGGGGGGGGGGTTAGGGGGGGGTTATCGGGGTGCGGGACCCCCACATTGAGGGGGGGGATCCCCATGGGGTGGGGGGGATCCCCCTGGGGTGGGGAGGACCCCAAGTCTGGGGGAGGCGGGAGATGGGGAGGGGAAGGGATGGAGGAGCTGGTGCTGGGGAGGGAGGACTCAGAATTGGGGGGGGTCCCTGGGGGGGGATATTGGGGTCGGGGGGGGTAAGGGGGGGGTATTGGGGTGCGGGACCCCCACATTTGGGGGGGGATCCCCATGGGGTGGGGGGGATCCCCCTGGGGTGGGGGGGACCCCAAGTCTGGGGGAGGCGGGAGATGGGGAGGGGAAGGGATGGAGGAGCTGGTGCTGGGGAGGGAGGACTCAGAATTCGGGGGGGGTCCCTGGGGGGGGGGATACAGATTTGGGGGGGTCCTTGAGGGGGAAATGGGGATGGGGGGGCACAGGGGGGACCAGGGATGGGGGGGACCCAGATTTGGGGGGGGTCTTTGAGGGGGAAATGGGGATGGGGGGGCACAAGGGGGACCAGGGATGGGGGGGACACAGGGGGACCAGGGTTGGGGGGGGGTCCCTGGCATTCGGGGGGGTCTCTGGGGGGGATATTGGGGCTGGGGGGGGCTTAGGGGGGGTTATTGGGGTGCGGGACCCCCACATTGGGTGGGGGGGGCATCCCCATGGGGTGGGGAGGACCCCAAGTCTGGGGGAGGCGGGAGATGGGGAGGGGAAGGGATGGAGGAGCTGGTGCTGGGGAGGGAGGACTCAGAATTGGGGGGGGTCCCTGGGGGGGGATATTGGGGTGGGGGGGGGTAAGGGGGGGTTATTGGGTGCGGGACCCCCACATTGGGTGGGGGGGGGCATCCCCATGGGGTGGGGGGGGACCCCAGTTTCGGGGGAGGTGGGAGATGGGGAGGGGAAGGGATGGAGGAGCTGGTGCTGGGGAGGGAGGACTCAGAATTGGGGGGGGTCCCTGGGGGGGGGGATACAGATTTGGGGGGGTCCTTGAGGGGGAAATGGGGATGGGGGGGCACAGGGGGGACCAGGGATGGGGGGGACACAGGGGGGACCAGGGTTGGGGGGGGGTCCCTGGCATTTGGGGGGGTCCCTGGGGGGGATATTGGGGCTGGGGGGGGGTAAGGGGGGGTTATTGGGGTGCGGGACCCCCACATTGGGTGGGGGGGGCATCCCATGGGGTGTGGGGGACCCCAAGTCTGGGGGAGGCGGGAGATGGGGAGGGAAGGGATGGAGGAGCTGGTGCTGGGGAGGGAGGACTCAGAATTGGGGGGGGTCCCTGGGGGGGGGGGATACAGATTTGGGGGGGTCCTTGAGGGGGAAATGGGGATGGGGGGGCACAGGGGGGACCAGGGATGGGGGAGACCCAGATTTGGGGGGGGTCTTTGAGGGGGAAATGGGGATGGGGGGGCACAAGGGGGACCAGGGATGGGGGGGACACAGGGGGGGACCAGGGTTGGGGGGGGTCCCTGGCATTCGGGGGGGGTCTCTGGGGGGGATATTGGGGCTGGGGGGGGCTTAGGGGGGGGTTATCGGGGTGCGGGACCCCCACATTTGGGGGGGATCCCCATGGGGTGGGGAGGACCCCAAGTCTGGGGGAGGCGGGAGATGGGAGGGGGAAGGGATGGAGGAGCTGGTGCTGGGGAGGGAGGACTCAGAATTGGGGGGGGTCCCTGGGGGGGGATATTGGGGTCGGGGGGGTAAGGGGGGGGTATTGGGGTGCGGGACCCCCCACATTTGGGGGGGATCCCCATGGGGTGGGGGGATCCCCCTGGGGTGGGGAGGACCCCAAGTCTGGGGGAGGCGGGAGATGGGAGGGGAAGGGATGGAGGAGCTGGTGCTGGGGAGGGAGGACTCAGAATTCGGGGGGGGGTCCCTGGGGGGGGGGATACAGATTTGGGGGGGGTCCTTGAGGGGGAAATGGGGATGGGGGGGCACAGGGGGGACCAGGGATGGGGGGGACCCAGATTTGGGGGGGTCTTTGAGGGGGAAATGGGGATGGGGGGGCACAAGGGGGACCAGGGATGGGGGGGACACAGGGGGGACCAGGGATGGGGGGGTCCCTGGGGGGGGATATTGGGGCTGGGGGGGGTAAGGGGGGGTTATTGGGGTGCGGGACCCCCACATTGGGGGGGGGGCATCCCCATGGGGTGGGGGGGGACCCCAGGTTCGGGGGAGGTGGGAGATGGGGAGGGGAAGGGATGGAGGAGCTGGTGCTGGGGAGGAGGACTCAGAATTGGGGGGGGTCCCTGGGGGGGGATATTGGGGCTGGGGGGGGGGTTGGGGGGGGTGCGGGACCCCCACATTTGGGGGGGATCCCATGGGGTGGGGGGGACCCCCCTGGGGTGGGGGGGACCCAGGTTTGGGGGAGGTGGGAGATGGGGAGGGGGAAAGGGATGGAGGAGCTGGTGCTGGGGAGGGGCTGGGGGGGGGGAGGACCCGGCATTGGGAGGGGCGGGGGGGGGGGTGGGCGGGGGCAGGGCGACACCAGAGATGTCCCATGGGGGTTACTGGGACATACTGGGAGGTACTGGAGGGTCCCTGGTGACATTGGATCCCCCCCCAGGGGGGTGACAGTGGTTCTAGGGGGGGCACTGGGGTGGGGGGAGGCCCAGAGATGTCCCGTGGTGGGGGAGCGGGGATGCTCTGGGGGTTACTGGGACATACTGGGAGCTACTGGGTGATACTGGGAGGTACTGGGGACACAGGACCCCCCCGGGGGGGTGACACTGGGCCTGGGGGGTGTCCCCAGGTTGGGGGGGGGGCAGAGATGTCCCATGGGAGGAGACCAGGGATGGCCTGGAGATGCCCTGAGGGTACTGGGGATGTTCCAGGGGATACTGGGACATACTGGGAGGTACTGGGGACACAGGACCCCTGTGGGGGGGGTGACACCGGGCCTGGGGGGTGTCCCCAGGTTGGGGGGGGGGGCAGAGATGTCCCATGGGAGGAGACCAGGGATGGCCTGAGGATGCCCTGAGGGTACTGGAGATGTTCTGGGGGTTACTGGGACATACTGGAGCTACTGGGAGGTACTGGGGACACAGGACCCCTGTGGGGGGGGTGACACCGGGCCTGGGGGGTGTCCCCAGGTTGGGGAGGGGGGGCAGAGATGTCCCATGGGAGGAGACCAGGGATGGCCTGGGGATGCCCTGATGGTACTGGGGATGTTCTGGAGGATACTGGGACATACTGGGAGCTACTGGGGCATACTGGGAGGTACTGGGGACACAGGACCCCCCCAGGGGGGTGACACTGGGCCTGGGGGGTGTCCCCAGGTTGGGGGGGGCAGAGATGTCCCATGGGAGGAGACCAGGGATGGCCTGGAGATGCCCTGAGGGTACTGGGGATGTTCCAGGGGATACTGGGACATACTGGGAGGTACTGGGAGGTACTGGGGACACAGGACCCCCCCGGGGGGGGTGACACCGGGCCTGGGGGGTGTCCCCAGGTTGGGGGGGGCAGAGATGTCCCATGGGAGGAGACCAGGGATGGCCTGGAGATGCCCTGAGGGTACTGGGGATGTTCTGGGGGATACTGGACATACTGGGAGCTACTGGGGCATACTGGGAGGTACTGGGGACACAGAACGCCCCCGGGGGGGTGACACCGGGCCTGGGGGGTGTCCCCAGGTTGGGGGGGGGGGGGGGCAGAGATGTCCCATGGGAGGAGACCAGGGATGGCCTGGAGATGCCCTGAGGGTACTGGGATGTTCTGGGGGATACTGGGACATACTGGGAGCTACTGGGAGGTACTGGGGACACAGGACCCCCGTGGGGGGGTGACACCGGTCCTGGGGGGGTGTCCCCAGGTTGGGGGGGGGCAGAGCTGTCCCATGGGAGGAGACCAGGGATGGCCTGAGGATGCCCTGAGGGTACTGGAGATGTTCTGGGGTTACTGGGACATACTGGGAGCTACTGGGAGGTACTGGGGACACAGGACCCCCCCCGGGGGGGTGACACCGGGCCTGGGGGGTGTCCCCAGGTTGGGGGGGGGGGGGGGGAGAGATGTCCCATGGGAGGAGACCAGGGATGGCCTGGGGATGCCCTAACGGTACTGGGGATGTTCCAGGGGATACTGGGACATACTGGGAGCTACTGGGCATACTGGGAGGTACTGGGACACAGGACCCCCGTGGGGGGGGTGACACCGGGCCTGGGGGGTGTCCCCAGGTTGGGGGGGGGGGGGGGGGGGGGGGGCAGAGATGTCCCATGGGAGGAGACCAGGGATGGCCTGGAGATGCCCTGAGGGTACTGGGGATGTTCTGGGGGATACTGGGACATACTGGGAGCTACTGGGAGGTACTGGGGACACAGGACCCCCGTGGGGGGGGTGACACCGGGCCTGGGGGGTGTCCCCAGGTTGGGGGGGGCAGAGATGTCCCATGGGAGGAGACCAGGGATGGCCTGGAGATGCCCTGAGGGTACTGGAGATGTTCTGGGGGTTACTGGGACATACTGGGAGCTACTGGGAGGTACTGGGGACACAGGACCCCTGTGGGGGGGTGACACCGGGCCTGGGGGGTGTCCCCAGGTTGGGGGGGGGGCAGAGATGTCCCATGGGAGGAGACCAGGGATGGCCTGGACATGCCCTGAGGGTACTGGGGATGTTCTGGGGGATACTGGGACATACTGGGTGATACTGGGAGGTACTGGGTACACAAGACCCCCCTGGGGGGGTGACACCGGTCCTGGGGGGTGTCCCCAGGTTGGGGAGGGGGGGCAGAGATGTCCCATGGGAGGAGACCAGGGATGGCCTGGGGATGCCCTGAGGGTACTGGGGATGTTCTGGGGGATACTGGGACATACTGGGAGCTACTGGGAGGTACTGGGGACACAGAACCCCCCCAGGGGGGTGACACCGGGCCTGGGGGGTGTCCCCAGGTTGGGGGGGGGGGCAGAGATGTCCCATGGGAGGAGACCAGGGATGGCCTGGAGATGCCCTGAGGGTACTGGGGATGTTCTGGGGGATACTGGGACATACTGGGAGCTACTGGGGCATACTGGGAGGTACTGGGGACACAGGACCCCCGTGGGGGGGGTGACACCGATCCTGGGGGGGGGTGTGGCAAAGGGTGGGCAGGAGGGGGTCACCAAGTTGGGCTAGACCAGAGACATCCCATGGGAGGATACCAGGGCCGCCGGGGTGGTTACTGGGCCATACTGGGATATACTGGGAGGGTTTCCCGGGTGCTATAAGGAGCGATGACATCACGCACCGGGTGTCAGAGAACTCCAGGCTGATGACGTTGAGGACGCGGTCGCGTCGGGCTCCCCCCAAATAAGCGACGAAATCCCCCAGCCGCATCCTGCAGTCGGCTTGCCTCCCCACGTCGATGACGTCGATGATCTTCTCCGCCCCTATAGATCCGCCCCCCCCAAAAAATCCCCTATAGAAAAGTCAAGGGGACCCCCCCCAACCCCCCCTCCCCACCCCCCCGAACCCCTAAACTCACCCACGTAATGTTCCACGTCGCGGGGGGTGAAGGTGGGGGGGGGTAAAGTCATTCCCAACCCTTCTTTACGGGCCACCAAGATGGGGACGCTGAAGGTCTTCTCCTCCAGGTACTCCACCGTCAGCTGGGCTCCGCTGGGCCGTAGGAGCACCTCGTCGGCGCTACGGGAGGGTATAGAGGTCCCTATGGAGAGCCTATAGCTCCCTCCCGGCGTCCCTACCCCCCTCGATAGACACCCTAAAGGGATGCGGGCTTGGGGAGGTCCTACAAGGGGGTGGGAGGTCCTACAAGGGCTGCGTAGGGTTCTGATGGTGGTTTAAGGAGTGATGCAGCGCCTATAGATCCTATAAGGGCTTTGGTACACTCCTATAGTGCCTCAATAGGTGATATAGATGTTCTAAGTCCTGTAAGGCCTGTATAGGGTTTCTATATGGTGGCCTAAGGGGTGACGGAGATGATTGTGGAGGTCCTACAAGGGCTTCGTAGGGTTCTGATGGTGGTTTAAGGAGTGATGCAGCGCCTATAGATCCTATAATGGCTTTGGTACGCTCCTATAGGGCCCCATTATGTGACATAAACCCTTTGAGTCCTACAAAGCCTGTATAGGGTTTCTATATGGTGGTCTAAGGTACAATAGAGATGATTGTGGAGGTCCTACAAGGGCTTCGTAGGGTTCTGATGGTGGTTTAAGGAGTGATGCAGCGCCTATAGATCCTATAAGGGCTTTGGTACACTCCTATAGTGCCTCAATAGGTGATATAGATGTTCTAAGTCCTGTAAGGCCTGTATAGGGTTTCTATATGGTGGCCTAAGGGGTGACGGAGATGATTGTGGAGGTCCTACAAGGGCTTCGTAGGGTTCTGATGGTGGTTTAAGGAGTGATGCAGCGCCTATAGATTCTATAATGGCTTTGGTATGCTCCTATAGGGCCCCATTATGTGACATAAACCCTTTGAGTCCTACAAAGCCTGTATAAGGTTTCTATATGGTGGCCTAATGGGCGATGGAGATGATTGTGGAGGTCCTACAAGGGCTTCGTAGGGTTCTGATGGTGGTTTAAGGAGTGACGCAGCGCCTATAGATCCTATAATGGCTTTGCAGAACTCCTGTAGTGCCTTAAGAGGAGATATAGATGTTCTAAGTCCTGTAAGGCCTGTATAGGGTTTCTATATGGTGGTCTAATGGGTAATGGAGATGATTGTGGAGCTCCTGGAGGTCCTATAGAGGCTTTGTAGGGCTCCTATGGTGGTCCAATGAGTGATGCAGCGCCTATAGATCCTATAATGGCTTTGCTACACTCCTATAGTGCCTCAATAGGTGATATAGATGTTCTAAGTCCTGTAAGACCTGTATAGGGTTTCTATATGGTGGCCTAATGGGTGATGGAGATGATTGTGGAGGTCCTACAAGGGCTTCGTAGGGTTCTGATGGTGGTTTAAGGAGTGATGCAGCGCCTATAGATCCTATAATGGCTTTGGAAGACTCCTATAGTGCCCCAATAGGTGATATAGATGTTCTAAGTCCTGTAAGGCCTGTATAGGGTTTCTATATGGTGGCCTAAGGGGCAATGGAGATGATTGTGGAGGTCCTACAAGGGCTTCGTAGGGTTCTGATGGTGGTTTAAGGAGTAATGCAGCACCTATAGATCCTATAATGGCTTTGCTACACTCCTATAGGGCCCCATTATTTGATATAAACCCTTTGAATCCTATAAGGCCTGTATAGGGTTTCTATATGGTGGCCTAATGAGTGATGGAGAGGATTGTGGAGCTCCTGGAGGTCCTATAGAGGCTTTGTAGGGCTCCTATGGTGGTCCAATGAGTGATGCAGCTCCTATAGGGGTCCTATATGCTGTCCTAATGGGTAAGGGAGCCCCTATAGGTCCTACAATAGCCTTTAAGTCTATCTGGAGATGATTGTATAGATTCTATAAGTTCCACAATGACTTTATAGGGTTTCTACAGCAGCGTGATGGGTCACGTAGATCCTATAGGTCCTATACTGGCTTAATAAGGTTCCTATAGTGGTCCAAGGGGTGATGCAGCTTCTCTAGGCCCCATAATAGCTGTATAGGGGTCCTATATGGTGCCCCGATAGGTGATGGAGATCCTATAAGTCCTAAAACAGCTTTGTAGGGTTCGTATGGTGGCCTGATGGGTGCTGCAGCTCCTATAGGTCCTATAGAGGCTTTGTAGGGTTCCTATGGTGGTCCAATGAGTGATGTAGCTCCTATAGGGCTCCTATTCGGTGCCCTAATGGGTAATGCAGCCCCTATAGGTTCTATAATGGCTTTGAACGGCATCTGGAGACATTTGTGGAGCTTCCATAGGTCTTACAAAGGCTCTGTAGGGTTTCTATGGTGGCCCAACGCTGATGCAGCTCCTATAGATCCTATAATGGCTTCACAGGGTTCCTTTATGGTGCCCTAAAGGGTAATACAGCCCTTATAGATCCTATAAGGGCTTTAAAGAGCATCTTGAGATGATTGTGGAGCTCCCACAGGTCTTACATCGGTTATATAGAATTTCTACGAGGGTTTAACGAGTCAGGCAGCTCCTATAGACCCTATAATGGTTTCATAGGGTTCCTGCAGTGTCCCGACATGCGATACAGATTCTATAAGCCCTATAATGGCTTTATAGGGTTGCCATATGGTGGCCTCATGGGTGATGGGGCTCCTATCACTCCTGTAACGGCTTTGGAGGGTTCTTATGGTGGCCTGATGGCTGAGGGAGCTTCTATAGGTTCTATAATGGTTCTATAGCATTCCTATAGTGCTCCAATGAGTGATGCAGGTCCTATAAGGTTCCTATATGGTATCCTGATGGGTAATGCAGCCCTTATAGGTCCTATGATAGCTTTAGAGGGTTCCTATATGGTGCCTCAATGGGCGATGCAGCCCCTATAGAGCCCTAATAGGCCATACAGCCCCTATAGGGCTTTCACAGGGTCTCCATAGTGCCCTAATGACTGATACAGCCCCTATAGCACTCTCATAGACCATACAGTTCCTATAGTGCCATATTAAGACGCCTATAGCGCCCTAACAAGCTCTGTGGACCTTATACAGTTCCCGTGGCGCTCTATGAGAACATACAGCCCTTATAAGGTCCTAAAAGACCGTAAAGCCCCTATAGCGTTCCTATATAGCCTCCTTAGCGCCCCAAGAAGCTGTACAGCCCCTATAGCACCCCAAGAGACCCTATAGCGCCTATAGGAAAGGAAGACGCCACCCCGTAACGCCTCAAGGCTGCCCCCCCCCCCTACGGACCAAGCCTAAAGCCACACGGCACCCATAAGGGGCAGGGATGTTATAGAGGTCCCCGAGGGCTCCTATAGCGGCTATAGGGCCCGTCTCTATACGTCCCCTCACCTGGGGAAGGTCCGGCCCCGTAGCTCCCGGACGAACTGGGCGCTGCCGGTGCGGACGGGGCGACCCGGCTCCGCCTCCGGAGGCTTTGGGGGACCCCGGCGGCGCTTCACTGCGGGAGAAAGGAGGGGGCCGGGCACGTATGGATCCATATGGACCCGGTCCCCTATGGACCTGGTTCCGTAAAGCCCCTGTATGGCTGGCGATGGGGGAAACCAGCCCAGCCCCAGTCCCATATGATCCCGTATGGCTGGGGATGCGGGAATCGGCCCTGGTCCTATATGGTCCCAGTCCCATACGGCCCCAGCTCCGTATGATGCCATACGGCCAGGCATGGGGGAACCAGCCCTAGTCCCATATGGCCCCGGTTCCATAGGATCCCATATGGCTCGGGATGGGGGAAAACAGCCCTGGGCCCGTATGGCCCCGGCTCTATATGGCCCTATAGGAGCTGGGATGGGGGAACCGCTCCCATTCCCATATAGACCTGGCCCCATATGGCTCCATACGGCCCACGATGGGGGAACCAGCCCAGCGAGACCCAGCCCCCATACAATATGGGTCCCATATGGCTCTATAAGGCCCAGGATGGGGCTACCAGCCCAGCAAGACCCAACCCCAGCCCCATACAGCCCTATAAGGTCCAGACCTGGTCCCATATGGCCCCATACGGGGAAACCAGCCCAGCGAGACCTGTCCCCAACCCCCCACACCCTATAGGGGCTGGTCCTGGTCCCATACACCCCCAGCCCCATACATTGCCAGTCCCATACAGCCCCATAGGGGAAAACCAAGCCACCAAGACCCACCCCATACCTCCCCAGCCTCATCGGGTCCTATAGCCCAGATCTGGTCCTATATGGCCCTATAAGTCCCAGATCTGGTCCTATATGACCCAGATCCAGTTGTATATGGCCCAGACCTGGTCCTATATGGCCCTATAAGGCCCAGATCTGGTCCTATATGACCCAGATCCAGTTGTATATGGCCCAGACCTGGTCCTATATGGCCCTATAAGGCCCGGGCCTGGTCCCATATGGCTCAGATCCAATTGTATATGGCTCAAACCTGGACCTATACGGCCCTATACAGCCCAGACCTGCTCCTATATAGCCCAGACCCAGTCCAATAAGGCCCAATAAGGCCCAGACCCGGGCTTATATGGCCCCATATGGCCCAGACCTGGTCCTAGATGGCCAGACCTGGTCCTATATGGCCCTACAAGGCCCAGACCCAGTCCTAGATGGCCCCATATGGCCCAGACCCGGTCCTAGATGGCCAGACCTGGTCCTATATGGCCCTACAAGGCCCAGACCCGGTCCTAGATGGCCCTATATGGCCCAGACCTGGTTGTATATGGCCCATACCTGGTCCTATACGGCCCTATATGGCCCAGATCCGGTCCTATAAGGCCCAGACCCGGTTCTATAAGGCCCTATAAGGCCCAGACCCGGTCGTACAAGGCCCAGACCCGGTTGTATATGGCCCTATATGGCCCAGACCTGGTCCTATACGGCTCAGACCCGGCCCTATAGGGCCCTACAAGGCCCAGACCTGGTTGTATATGGCCCAGACCTGGTCCTATACAGCCCTATATGTATATGGCCCTATATGGCCCAGACCTGGTCCTATACGGCTCAGACCCGGCCCTATACGGCCCTACAAGGCCCAGACCCGGTCCCATAGGGCCCTATAAGGCCCAGACCCGGCCCTATAAGGCCCTACAAGGCCCAGACCTGGTTGTATATGGCCCAGACCTGGTCCCATATGGCCCACACCTGGTCCTATATGGTCCTATATGGCCCTATAAGGCCCAGACCCGGCCCCATACAGCCCTACAAGGCCCAGACCCGGCCCTATATGGCCCAGACCCAGTCCTATACGGTCCTATAAGGCCCAGACCCGGCCATATACAGCCCTATACGGCCCAGACCCGGTCTCATACGGCCCTATATTGCCCTATAAGTCCCAGACCCGGCCATATACAGCCCTATACGGCCCAGGCCTGGTCCCATCCGGCCCAGACCCGGTCCTATACGGCCCTATAAGGCCCAGACCCGGTCCCATCCAGCCCAGACCCGGTCCTATATGGCCCTATAAGGCCCAGACCCAGCCATATACAGCCCTATATGGCCCAGACCCGGTCCTATATGGTCCTATAAGGCCCAGACCTGGTCCCATACGGCCCAGACCCAGTCCTATATGGCCCTATAAGGCCCAGACCCGGTCCTATACGGCCCAGACCCTGTCCTATATGGCCCTATAAGGCCCAGACCGGGCCATATAAGGCTCAGACCCGGCCATATACAGCCCTATAAGGCCCAGACCCGGTCCTATACGGTCCTATAAGGCCCAGACCTGGCCATATACAGCCCTATAAGGCCCAGACCCGGTCCCATACAGCCCTATAAGGCCCAGGCCCGGTCCCATCCGGCCCAGACCCGGTCCTATACGGCCCTATAAGGCCCAGACCCGGTCCCATCCAGCCCAGACCCGGTCCTATATGGCCCTATAAGGCCCAGACCCGGCCATATACAGCCCTATAAGGCCCAGACCCAGTCCTATACGGCCCAGACCCTGTCCTATATGGCCCTATATGGCCCAGACCTGGTCCTATATGGCCCTATAAGGCCCAGACCCGGCCATATACAGCCCTATAAGGCCCAGACCCGGTCCTATAAGGCCCAGACCCGGCCATATACAGCCCTATACGGCCCAGACCCGGTCCCATACGGCCCTATATTGCCCTATAAGGCCCAGACCCGGCCATATACAGCCCTATACGGCCCAGACCCGGTCCCATACGGCCCTATAAGGCCCAGACCCGGACCCATCCAGCCCAGACCCGGTCCTATACGGCCCTATAGGGCCCAGGCCCGGTCCCACGCGCCCCGCCCCGCCCCGCCCCGGCGGCGCGCGCGGGCACTCACTGACGGAGGGGCCGTGCAGCACCTCGCACTGGGGGCAGTGGTAGAGGTCGATCTCGGCCGCCGCCTCCTCCTCCACCCCCACGCAGCTGCGGGCACCTCGCTCAGGCCTCCCAGTAACCCCCAGTACCCTCCCAGTAACCCCCACTACCCTCCCAGTAACCCCCACTACCCTCCCAGTCACCCCCAGCAACCCCCCCTGCCCTCCCACCAACCCCCTCTGCCCTCCCACTGCCTCCCAGTGCCTCCCAGTAACCCCCCCTGCCCTCCCACCAACCCCCTCTGCCCTCCCACTGCCTCCCAGTAACCCCCAGTACCCTCCCAGTAACCCCCAGTACCCTCCCAGTCACCCCCAGCAACCCCCTCTGCCCTCCCACTGCCTCCCAGTAACCCCCAGCAACCCCCCCTGCCCTTCCACCAACCCCCTCTGCCCTCCCAGTGCCTCCCAGTAACCCCCTCTGCCCTCCCAGTAACCCCCCCGGCCCTCCCAGTGCCTCTCAGCAACCCCCTCTGCCCTCCCAGTAACCCCCCCTGCCCTCCCAGTAACCCCCACCAACCCCCTCTGCCCTCCCAGTGCCTCCCAGTAACCGCCAGCAACCCCCTCTGCCCTCCCAGCAACCCCCAGTAACCCCCCCTGCCCTCCCAGTAACCCCCACCAACCCCCCCTGCCCTCCCAGTGCCTCCCAGTAACCCCCTCTGCCCTCCCACCAACCCCCTCTGCCCTCCCAGCAACTCCCAGTAACCCCCCCTGCCCTCCCAGCAACCCCCTCTACCCTCCCAGTGCCTCCCAGTAACCCCCAGTAGCCCCCTGTACATCCCAGGCCCAGAGACCCCTATGCACCTCCCAGTTACTCCCAGTGCCCCCAGTCCCTCCCAGTAGCCCCCCAGTCCCTCCCAGTCCCTTCCTCTCACCCTCCAGTCCCTCCCAGTGCCCCCAGTCCCTCCCAGTAGCCCCCCAGTCCCTCCCTCTCACCCTCCAGTCCCTCCCAGTGCCCCCAGTCCCTCCCAGTAGCCCCCCAGTCCTTTCCTCTTACCCTCCAGTCCCTCCCAGTAGCCCCCCACTCCTTCCCAGTAGCCCCCCAGTCCCTCCCAGTCCCTTCCTCTCACCCTCCAGTCCCTCCCAGTAGCCCCCCAGTCCTTTCCTCTTACCCCCCAGTCCCTCCCAGTAGCCCCCCAGTCCCTCCCAGTCCCTTCCTCTCACCCCCCTGTCCCTCCCAGTGCCCCCCAGTCCCTCCCAGTAGCCCCCCAGTCCCTCCCAGTCCCTTCCTCTCACCCTCCAGTCCCTTCCAGTGCCCCCCAGTCCCTCCCAGTAGCCCCCCAGTCCTTCCCAGTAGCCCCCCAGTCCCTCCCAGTCCCTTCCTCTCACCCCCCTGTCCCTCCCAGTGCCCCCCAGTCCCTCCCAGTAGCCCCCCAGTCCCCCCCCGTCCCTCCCAGTCGCCCCCCAGTCCCTTCCTCTCACCCCCCAGTCCCTCCCAGTAGCCCCCCAGTCCTTCCCAGTAGCCCCCCAGTCCCTCCCAGTCCCTTCCTCTCACCCCCCAGTCCTTCCCAGTAGCCCCCCAGTCCCTCCCAGTCCCTTCCTCTCACCCCCCTGTCCCTCCCAGTGCCCCCCAGTCCCTCCCAGTAGCCCCCCACTCCCTCCCAGTCGCCCCCCACTCCCTCCCAGTCCCCCACCTGCCGTGGAACCAGTCCTGGCAGCCGTCGCACTCGATCATGAAGCGGGTGACGTCGTAGGGCAGGCGGCACAGGCAGTATACGGGCACCGAGGCCATGGCCCCCCTCCCCCTATAGGGACCTCCCTGCCCCTATAGACCCCCCCTACGCCCCTATAGACCCCCCCAACCCCGTCCCCCAGCCCAGGACATCCGCCCCGCTGCCCTATAGATCCCTATAACCCCCCTTCCTACGACACCCCCCCCCCCCTACAAAACACCCTCACGCCGCTTTTCTATAGGTGACTCCCTATAGAAAACCCCCCTATAGCCACCCACCCCTCTTTAAGGCTTCCCTATACGCTCCCCGCTCTGTGGGGAGCAGCTGAGCCTCTCTATAGGGACGTGGGAGACACAACACCCCCCCCCACACACACACAGATCTATAGGGGCCTGGGACACCCCTCCAAGGGCCTATAGGGTCTCCCCTGGTCTATAGGGCCCTGGGCTCCCTCCAGAAGGGCCTATAGGGTCTCCCCACCCTACAGCACTCTGGGACACCCCAAAAGGGCCTATAGGGTCTTGGGACACCCCCCCCCCAGAGGCCTATAGGGTCTCTCCAGCTCTATAGGGCCCTGGGACACCCCCAAAAGGGCCTATAGACTCTCCCAAGCTCTATAGGGCCCTGGGACCCCCCCAAACGCCTATAGGGCCCTAACACCCCCCCCAAAAGGGGCCTATAGGGCCCCAGGCCCTCTCCAAGCGCCTACAGGGCCCCGGGCTGCCCTCAAAGGGCCTATAGGGCCCCAGCTCCCCCCTCCCCCGGCTCTATAGGGTCCTTCCCCCGCCTTAAAGGCCTATAGGGCCCCGTCCCCCCCCGGGCTTGAGGCCTACAGGGCCCCGGGCTCCCCGCGAGGCCTACGCGTCCCCCACCGCCACCTCCCGACTAGGCCGCAGGCTCCACCGGCCAGGCCTGAGGCCTTTCCCGGCCGCTCCACCGCCACCTCCCGGTTACCGCCGCCCGTGCCCGGCCCGGCCCCGGTTCCGCCGCCGCCGCCGCGGCTCCTGCCCGGCTCCGGCCGCCCGATAAAGTTTTATTCAAACGCGGAAACGGGGAGGGAGAGGGCGGGGCCGAGGCGCCATTTTGACCGCGCCGCGACGCCATCTTGAGAAGGGCGCCGCCGCCATCTTGGGAAGGGCGCGCCCTCCCGCCTCCCTATAGGCGGCGCATGGAGGGGGGGGGGGAGGGGGGCGGCGCCGCCATCTTGAGGAGGGAGCCGCCATCTTGGGAGTGGCAGCGCGGCGCGGCGGCCATCTTGGGAGTGGCGCTCACCAGCCACGCTTTTATTTCTCTTTTTTTGGGGGGGTTTTTTTGCACTTTAGAACAATTTTCCCCCAAAAAAAATCAACCTCACCTCCCCCCCCAACCCCGAACCCCTGGGAATTCACCCCAAAACCTCGCTGGCTGGTGAAGGGGTGAGGTAGATGGGTGGAAAACATCATGAAATGACCCAAAAATGGGCGGGGGAGGGGGGGGGGGGGGAAGTGGGGGAGGGGTAGTCGCACCAGTATGACCAGTATGGGGGGAGGTGGGTCACCAGTAACACCAGTACGGCCAGTTCCCCCCCGCCATGGCTGCGTTAAGGGGAATCCCAGGCCTTCGGGGGGGGGTTTGGGGTGAAATGCGGCGGTTTTGGGGCTCCCGAGGGTTTTGGGGGAAAAAAAGGGGATTTGGGGACAAATGAGGGGGCGAGCGAGGGGTTGGGGTTCAACCGACGGCGTTTTGGGGTGAAACGAGGCCGTTTGGGGGCTAAAAATTGGGGTCACCTCATGGGGGGGGGGCCCCAAAAAGGGCGATAGGCCCAAAAAAGGGGGTTTGGGGTGAAAAGAGGGGATTTGGGGGCGGAAAAGTGGGGTTCACCCCACGGGGGGGTCAAATCCAGGGGGTTTTGGGGGGAAATGAGGCGATTTTGGGGGTGGAAAAATGGGGTGACCTCACGGAGGGGGCAAAAAAGGGGGGGCCCCCCCCAAAATAGGGGGGGTTTGGGGTGAAAAGAGGGGATTTGGGGGTGGAAAAGTGGGGTTCACCCCACGGGGGGGGTCAAATCCAGGGGGTTTTGGGATGAAATGAGGGGATTTAGGGGGTGGGAAAGCGGGGTGACCTCACGGAGGGGGCAAAAAAGGGGGGGACCCCCCCAAAATAGGGGGGTTTTGGGGTGAAAAGAGGGGATTTGGGGGCGGAAAAGTGGGGTTCACCCCACGGGGGGGGTCAAATCCAGGGGGTTTTGGGGTGAAATGAGGCGATTTTGGGGGCGGGAAAGCGGGGTGACCTTACGGAGGGGGCAAAAAAGGGGGGGCCCCCCAAAATAGGGGGGTTTTGGGGTGAAAAGAGGGGATTTGGGGGCGGAAAAGTGGGGTTCACCCCGCGGGGGGGTCAAATCCAGGGGGTTTTGGGGTGAAATGAGGGGATTTGGGGGGTGGGAAAGCGGGGTGACCTCACGGAGGGGGCAAAAAAGGGGGGGCCCCCCCAAAATAGGGGGGTTTTGGGGTGAAAAGAGGGGATTTGGGGGCGGAAAAGTGGGGTTCACCCCACGGGGGGGTCAAATCCAGGGGGGGTTTGGGGTGAAACGAGGGGATTTGGGGGAGGAAAAGTGGGGTTCACCCCACGGGGGGGTCAAATCGAGGGGGTTTTGGGGTGAAACGAGGGGATTTAGGGGGTGGGAAAGCGGGGTGACCTCACGGAGGGGGCAAAAAAGGGGGGGCCCCCCCAAAATAGGGGGGTTTTGGGGTGAAAAGAGGGGATTTGGGGGCGGAAAAGTGGGGTTCACCCCACGGGGGGGTCAAATCCAGGGGGTTTTGGGGTGAAATGAGGCGATTTTGGGGGCGGGAAAGCGGGGTGACCTCACGGAGGGGGCAAAAAAGGGGGGGCCCCCCCAAAATAGGGGGGTTTTGGGGTGAAAAGAGGGGATTTGGGGCGGAAAAGTGGGGTTCACCCCACGGGGGGGTCAAATCGAGGGGGTTTTGGGGTGAAATGAGGCGATTTTGGGGGCGGGAAAGCGGGGTGACCTCACGGAGGGGGCAAAAAAAGGGGGGGGCCCCCCCAAATATTTTTTGGGGGGATGACAGGAGGGGATTTGGGGGGAGGAGAGCGGTTTTAGGGTACCGGGGGGGGCCCCCCCTCACTCAGCCCCCGGTGGGAGGGGGCAGCCCCCCCCGTGGGGGTTGTTTTTTGGGGGGGCCCCCCCCCCCATTTTGGGGGGGTCGTCCGGGTGCTGCGGAGGGTGGCCGCCCACGACGAGGTCCCCTGTGGGATTTGGGGGGGGGGGGGGGGGGGGAGGGGGAAAAGGGGGGGGGTTAGATATTGGGGACCCCCCCCAGCACCCCAAAAAAGGGGGTGCAAGGGGGGGGGCCCCCCCCTTTACCTGGGCTCGGGCCGTGTCCTGCACCCACTCGTCCAGCAGCCGGTGCAGGTCGTGGGTGAAGAGCCCCTTTTTTTGGGGGGCCCGGGGGGGGGTTTGGGGGGGCTGCGGGGTTTGGGGGGGCTGTAGGAGGGGAGGGGAAGGTTGAGGGGGGGGCACCCCCAAATCTCCCTGTGTTGGGGAAGGGGGGGAGCACCCCAAAACCCCTCCGTAGCGCAAACACCCCCCCCCTTTGTCACAGCACCACAACGCTGCCCTGCACCCCAAAACTCCCCCTTGCACCCCAAAACTCCCCTCCCCACAGCAGGGAGCACCCCAAAACCTCCCCGTGCCCCCCAACCCCCCCCCCGTGCACCCCAAAATCCCTCCCCGCACCCCAAAAGCCCTCCCCAGGCCATGGAGCACCCCAAAACCTCCCCTTGCACCCCAAAACCCCTCCCTGCACCCCAACCCCCCCTGCACCCCAAAATCCCTCCCCGCACCCCAAAAGCCCTCCACAGGCCATGGAGCACCCCAAAACCTCCCCTTGCACCCCAAAACCCCTCCCTGCCCCCCAAACCCCCCCCTGTACCCCCCAAACCCCTCTTTGCACCCCAAAACCTCCCCTTGCACCCCCAAAACCCCTCCCTGCACCCCAAAACCTCCTCTGTACCCCCCAAACCCCCTCCTTGCCCCCCCCAAAACCCCTCCTTGCCCCCCCCAAACCTCCCCTGCACCCCCAAACCCCCTCCCTGCCCCCCCAAATCCCCTCCCTTCCCCCCAAAACCTCTCCTTGCACCCCCAAACCCCCTCCTTGCCCCCCAAAACCTCCCCAACCCCCTCCCTGCCCCCCAAAACCTCCCCTCTACCCCCCAAATTCCCTCCCTGCCCCCCAAAACCCCCTTGCACCCCCAAAAACCCTTTTTGCACCCCAAAACCTCCTCTTGCCCACCCAAGCCCCCTCCCTGCCCCCCAAAACTCCCCCTGTACCCCCCAAACCCACTCCCTGCCCCCCAAAACCTCCCCTTGCACCCCCATCCCCCTCCCTGCACCCCAAAACCTCCCCTGCCCCCCCAAACCCCTCCCTGCCCCCCAAAACCTCCCCCTGCCCCCCCAAAACCCCTCTTTGCACCCCAAGACCTCCCCCTGCAACCCCAAAACCCCTTCCTGCCCCCCCAAAACCTCCCCCCTGCCCCCCCAAAACCCCTCCCTGCACCCCAAAACCTCCCCCTGTCCCCCAAAACCCCTCCCTGCCCCCCCAAACCTCCCCTGCACCCCAAAACCTCCCCCTGTCCCCCCAAACCCCCTCCCTGCACCCCAAAACCTCCCCTGTACCCCCAAACCCCCTCTTTGCACCCCAAAACCTCCCTTGTACCCCCCAAAACCTCCCCTGCACCCCCAAACCCCCTCCCTGCCCCCCCAAACCTCCCCCCTGCCCCCCCAAAACCTCCCCCTGCCCCCCAAAACCCCTCCCTGCCCCCCCAAACCCCCTCGCTGCACCCCAAAACCTCCCCTGTACCCCCAAACCCCTCTTTGCCCCCCAAAACCTCCCCCCTGCCCCCCCAAAACCCCCTCCCTTCCCCCCCCCCCCCCCCCCCAAACCTGTCACCGCCGCTCCCCTCCCCCTTCCTCTTCCCTTGGCGCCGCGAAGCCTTCGGGGGGATCCCCCTCCCCCGGGGCAATGCTGAGGGGGTCCCCCGTAATCCCCCGGGGGGGGTCCCCCAAATTTTGGGGGGTCCCCCCGAGCTTCTTTGAGGGCGCGGAGACGTTCGTGCAGCTCCCGCAGCTCCCGGTCCTGCTGCGCCCGTAAGGTCACCACCTCCTGGATATGCCTGGGGGGGGGGGGGTGATTTTGGGGGGGTTTTGGGGGGTTTCGGGGGGTCGGGGGGGGCTCCCCCAATATTGGGGGTCCCCCCTGCACCCCTCCCTATGCTCCCCCCCCCCCAAAATCTTACTTTTCCCGCAGCCTTCGCAGCTCCACCCGTAAATCTTCATTTTCGGGGTCCGTCTCCCCATCGCTGCTCATGGGGGACGAGGGGGATCCGGGGGGGCGGGGGGGGGGCTCCCGGGGGATGGGGGGGTCCCCCCACCCCCCCACTTTCACTTTCCGAACTGGGTTCCCCCCAATCGACTTCGGTTTCGGGGGGTTCGGTTGATTCGGGGTTCGTTAGCGGCTGGAGGAGGCGGGGGGGGGGGGGATATAGGGGCGATAGGAGCTGCGGGGGGGGGGGGGGGGAGAGATTGGGGGGGGGGGCTGGGGCGGTTTGGGGGGTCCCTGGGGGTAATTTGGGGTCCCTGGGGTAATTTGGGGGGGTCCCTGGGGGCGGTTTTGGGGTCCCTGGGGGTAATTTGGGGGGGCCCTGGGGCGGTTTTGGGGGTCCCCGGGGGTAATTTGGGGTCCCTGGGGTAATTTGGGGGTCCCTAGGGCAGTTTGGGGGGGGCCCTGGGGCAGTTTTGGGGTTCCTGGGGTAATTTGGGGGTCCCTGGGGGCAGTTTGGGGGGGCCCTGGGGCGGTTTTGGGGGTCCCCGGGGCAGTTTGGGGGTCCCTGGGGTAATTCGGGGGTCCCTGGGGGCGGTTTTGGGGGTCCCTGGGGGTAATTTGGGGTCCCTGGGGGTAATTTGGGGGGTCCCTGGGGAAGTTTGGGGGTCCCTGGGGGTAATTTGGGGTCCCTGGGGCGGTTTTGGGGGTCCCTGGGGTAATTTGGGGGGGTCCCTGGGGCAGTTTAGGGGTCCCTGGGGTAATTTGGGGGGTCCCTGGGGGCGGTTTTGGGGGGCCCTGGGGTAATTTGGGGGCCCTGGGGGCGGTTTTGGGGGTCCCTGGGGTAATTTGGGGTCCCTGGGGGTAATTTGGGGTCCCTGGGGCGGTTTTGGGGGTCCCTGGGGTAATTTGGGGTCCCTGGGGGTAATGTGGGGTACTGGGGGTAATCTGGGGTCCCTGGGGTAATTTGGGGGGTCCCTGGGGCAGTTTTGGGGTCCCTGGGGCGGTTTTGGGGGTCCCTGGGGTAATTTGGGGTCCCTGGGGGCAGTTTTGGGGTCCCTGGGGTAATTTGGGGGGTCCCTGGGGCAGTTTTGGGGGTCCCTGGGGGTAATTTGGGGTCCCTGGGGGTGGTTTTGGGGGTCCCTGGGGCAGTTTGGGGGTCCCTGGGGGTAATTTAGGGTCCCTGGGGTAATTTGGGGGTCCCTGGGGCGGTTTTGGGGGTCCCTGGGGGTAATTTAGGGTCCCTGGGGTAATTTGGGGGTCCCTGGGGGCGGTTTTGGGGGTCCCTGGGGGTAATTTGGGGGGTCCCTGGGGCGGTTTTGGGGTCCCTGGGGGCAGTTTTGGGGGTCCCTGGGGTAATTTGGGGTCCCTGGGGCGGTTTTGGGGGTCCCTGGGGCAGTTCTGGGGTCCCTGGGGCGGTTTTGGGGGTCCCTGGGGTAATTTGGGGGTCCCTGGGGTAATTTTGGGGTCCCCGGGGCGGTTTTGGGGTCCCCGGGGCAGTTTGGGGGCTCCCTGGTTCCCCCCCCATCCCCGCCCCCTCCCCCCACTCACCTGGCCACGCCCCCTCCGGGGCGGGTCCGCAGGGTCCTCCCCCTCCCCTGGGGGACAGGAGGGGGTAAGGGGGGGATGTATAGGGGAATGTATGGGGAGGGGCAGGTACGGGGTATAGAGAGAGAGTACATATGTATAGGGGTCTCTAGGGGGAGATATAGGGGCTTATATAGGGGGTAGATATGGGGAGGGGCATGTATGGGGTATAGAGAGACAGTACATATAGAGAGAGGTCTATAGAAGGATATATATGGGCTTATATATGGGGGTAGATATGGGGAGGGGCATGTATGGGGTATATAGAGAGAGTACATATGTATAGGGGTCTCTAGGGGGAGATATAGGGGCTTATATAGGGGGGTAGATATAGGGAGGGGCATGTATGGGGTATATAGAGAGAGTACATATGTATAGGGGTCTATAGAGCAATATATAGGGGCTTATATATGGGGGTAGATATGGGGAGGGGCATGTATGGGGGTATGTAGAGACAGTATATATATATATAGGGGTCTGTAGGGGGAGATATAGGGGTTTATATATGGGGGTAGATATGGGGAGGGGCATGTATGGGGGTATGTAGAGACAGTATATATATATATAGGGGTCTGTAGGGGGAGATATAGGGGTTTATATAGGGGGGTAGATATGGGGAGGGGCATGTATGGGGTATATAGAGACAGTACATATATATAGCGGTCTCTAGGGGGATATATAGGGGCTTATATATGGGGGTAGATATGGGGAGGGGCATGTATGGGGTATAGAGAGACAATAAATATATATATAGGGTCTATAAAGGGATATATATGGGCTTATATATGGGGATAGACATGGGGAGGGGCACGTATGGGGTATATAGAGACAGTACATATATATAGGGGTCTATAGGGGGATATATATGGGGGTATATACGGGGGTATATATGGGGAGGGGTATGTATGGGCGTATAGATGGGGAGGGGTATATATGGGGAGGGGCCTGTGGGGGAGGGATATATAAGGGAGGTATATATAAGAAAGGGATATGGGGTACATACGAAGACTCTATGTACATATATATATGTGGTATATATGGAAAGTATATGAAAGAATAAGGGTATACAAGATTATATGTGCAGGTACGTATAGGTGTATATATGGAGCGTATATGTACGAGGGTATATGTAAGGGTATATATGGGGGTACACATGGAGAGGGGTATATATGGGAAGGGGTATATATGGGCGTATGCATGGAGGGAGGTGTATATGGGGATATACATGGGGCGGTGTATGGATGTCCACGTGAGCAGAGTTATATACGGGGTTACGTATGGATGTACATATGAGAAAGCATGTATATGGTGTCATACATGAAGAATATATATGGGGAGGGGTATACATGGGGGCAATGTATGGAGGGAGGTGTAGATGGGGGTATATATGGGGGCATATATAGGGAGGGATATATATGGGGTTATACCTGCAGGGTACATATGGGCAGAGGTATATATGGGGCTATATACGGAGCAAAGTATGTACGGGGGTATATGTGGGGAGCATATACATAGAAGCACATAGACGAATGTATAGCGGAGCAGCATTTATGAGATTATATACAGAGAATATGTATAGGGAGGGGCATATATGGGGGATATATATGGAGAAGGGCATATACGGGGGTTATATATGGGGAGGGGTGTAAATGGGGTTATAAAAGGGGGGTTAAGGCGGGGTATAAAACGGGGGTACATATGGGGAGAGGTACATATGGGGAGGGGTGTATATGGGGGTTTATACAGGGAGAGGTGTATATGGAGGTACCTAGGGGGGTATATATGGAGAGGGTAATATATGGGGGGGCATATATGGGGGGTATAAACGGGGGGGATAAATCGGGGGGGTAGAAATGGGGGTGATAAATGGGGGGGCTATACATTGGGGGTATAAACGGGGGGCTATAAATGGGGGGCTATACATTGGGGGCTATAAATGGGGAGCTATACATTGGGGCTATACATTGGGGTATAAACGGGGAGCTATACATTGGGGGCCATACCTCGGGGGCTATAAACGGGGAGCTATACATTGGGGGCCATACATTGGGGGCTACACATCTGGGGTATAAATAGGGGGCTATACATTGGGGGCTATACATTGGGGGTATAAATGGGGGCTATACATTGGGGGTATAAATGGAGGTCTATAAATGGGGGCTATACATTGGGGGTATAAATGTGGGGCTATAAATGGGGATGATAAATGGAGGGCTATACATTGAGGGTATAAATGGGGGCTATACATTGGGGGCTATACATTGGCGGCTATAAACAGGGAGCTATACATTGGGGCTATACATTGGGGTATAAACAGGGAGCTATACATTGGGGCTGTACATTGGGGCTATAAACGGGGAGCTATACATTGGGGGCCATACATCGGGGGCTATAAACAGGGAGCTATACATTGGGGCCATACATCGGGGGCTATAAACGGGGAGCTATACATTGGGGGCTGTACATTGGGTGTATAAACGGGGAGCTATACATCGGGGGCCATACATCGGGGGCTATAAACCGGGAGCTATACATTGGGGGCCATACATCGGGGGCTATAAACGGGGGGCCATACATCGGGGGCTATAAACGGGGAGCTATACATCGGGGGCCATACATCGGGGGCTATAAACGGGGAGCTATACATTGGGGGTATAAATAGGGGGCTATACATTGGGGGCTATACATAGGGGGTATAAACAGGGAGCTATACATTGGGGGCCATACATCGGGGGCTATAAATGGGGAGCTATACATTGGGGGTATAAATAGGGGGCTATACATCGGGGGCCGTACATCAGGGGCCATACATCGGGGGCTATAAACGGGGAGCTATACATTGGGGGTATAAATAGCGGGCTATACATTGGGGGCTATACATTGGGGGTATAAACAGGGAGCTATACATTGGGGGCCATACATCGGGGGCTATAAACGGGGAGCTATACATTGGGGCTATAAACAGGGAGCTATACATCGGGGGCTATAAACGGGGAGCTATACATTGGGGCTATAAACGGGGAGCTATACATTGGGGGCTATACATTGGGTGTATAAACGGGGAGCTATACATCGGGGGCCATACATCGGGGGCCATACATCGGGGGCTATAAACAGGGAGCTACACATTGGGGCTATAAACGGGGAGCTATACATCGGGGGCCATACATCAGGGGCTATAAACGGGGAGCTATACATTGGGGGTATAAATAGGGGGCTATACATTGGGGGCATAAATAGGGGGCTATACATCGGGGGCCGTACATCGGGGGCTATAAACGGGGAGCTATACATTGGGGGCCATACATCGGGGGCCATACATCGGGGGCTATAAACAGGGAGCTACACATTGGGGCTATAAACGGGGAGCTATACATCGGGGGCTATAAACGGGGAGCTATACATTGGGGGTATAAATAGGGGGCTATACATTGGGGGCTATACATTGGGGGTATAAATAGGGGGCTATACATCGGGGGCTGTACATCGGGGGCCATACATCGGGGGCTATAAACGGGGAGCTATACATTGGGGGTATAAATAGGGGGCTATACATTGGGGGCTATACATTGGGGGTATAAACAGGGAGCTATACATTGGGGGCCATACATCGGGGGCTATAAACGGGGAGCTATACATTGGGGCTATAAACAGGGAGCTATACATTGGGGGCCATACATCGGGGGCTATAAACGGGGAGCTATACATTGGGGGCCATACATCGGGGGCTATAAACGGGGAGCTATACATCGGGGGCCATACCTCGGGGGCTATAAACGGGGAGCTATACATTGGGGGCTATACATTGGGTGTATAAACGGGGAGCTATACATTGGAGGCTATATATCGGGGGCTATAAACGGGGAGCTATACATTGGAGCTATAAACAGGGAGCTATACATCGGGGGCCATACATCGGGGGCTATAAACGGGGAGCTACACATTGGGGCTATAAACAGGGAGCTATACATTGGGGGCCATAGATTGGGGGCTACACATCTGGGGTATAAATAGGGGGCTATACATTGGGGGCTATACATTGGGGGTATAAATGGAGGTCTATAAACGGGGAGCTATACATTGGGGGCTGTACATTGGGGGCTAAAACGGGGAGCTACACATTGGGGCTATAAACAGGGAGCTATACATCGGGGCCATACATCGGGGGCTATAAACAGGGAGCTATACATTGGGGCTATAAACAGGGAGCTATACATCGGGGGCCATACATCGGGGGCCATACATCGGGGCCATACATCGGGGCACAGAGGGGTAGGAGAGGCGACCCCGCCCTACCTGGCCGGGGGGGCCCCCCCGCGGGGGGCGGGGGCTGCCGCAGGCGCCGGGCCCAGCTCTTGATCCTGCGGCCCCAGGTCTTGCGGCCACCGGGGCTCTTGGGGCGGGGGCGGGGAAAGGCCAGGGCGAAGGAAGCCCCCTCGGCCGCCGCGGGGTGGCCCGGGGTCCTCTCCGGCGGGGGGGCCTGCGGAAAAGGGGGGGCCGAGGAAACGGGGTGCCCGGGTGGGCGCCGGGGCCCCCCCCCCCCCCCCCCAAAAAAAAATGGGTGGGGGGAGAGCAGGGGGATGGGGGAGATGGTGGGTGGTCTGTGAGGGGCAGCAAGGTCGTGGGGTTTGAGGGACATCAAGGTCTTGGGGTTGGGGGTGGTCATTGATGACCTTTGAGGGACACCAAGGTCTTGGGGTTTGAGGGACATCAAGGTCGTGGGGTCTGGGATGGTCATCAATGGTCTTTGAGGGACATCAAGGTCGTGGGGTTTGAGGGACACCAAGGTCTTGGGGTTGGGGGTTTGAGGGACACCAAGGTCTTGGGGTTTGAGGGACACCAAGGTCGTGGGGTTTGAGGGACACCAAGGTCGTAGGGTTGGGGACGGTCATCAGTGGTCTTTGAGGGACATCAAGGTCATGGGGTTTGAGGGACACCAAGGTCTTGGGGTTGGGGGTTTGAGGGACACCAAGGTCTTGGGGTTGGGGACGGTCATCAATGGTCTCTGGGGGACATCAAGGTCTTGGAGTTTGAGGGACACCAAGGTCTTGGGGTTGGGGACGGTCATCAGTGGTCTTTGAGGGACATCAAGGTCTTGGGGCTTGAGGGACATCAAGGTCTTGGGGTTGGGGGTTTGAGGGACACCAAGGTCTTGGGGTTGGGGGTGGTCATTGATGACCTTTGAGGGACACCAAGGTCTTGGGGTTTGAGGGACATCAAGGTCTTGGGGCTTGGGGTTTGAGGGATACCAAGGTCGTGGGGTTTGAGGGACACCAAGATCTTGGGGTTGGGGGTGGTCATTGATGACCTTTGAGGGACACCAAGGTCTTGGGGTTTGAGGAACATCAAGGTCTTGGGGTTGGGTTTGAGGGACACCAAGGTCTTGGGGTTGGGGGTGGTCATTGATGACCTTTGAGGGACACCAAGGTCTTGGGGTTGGGGACGGTCATCAATGGTCTCTGAGGGACATCAAGGTCTTGGAGTTTGAGGGACACCAAGGTCTTGGGGTCGGGGACGGTCATCAGTGGTCTTTGAGGGACATCAAGGTCGTGGGGTTTGAGGGACATCAAGGTCTTGGGGTTGGGGGTTTGAGGGACACCAAGGTCTTGGGGTTGGGGGTGGTCATTGATGACCTTTGAGGGACACCAAGGTCGTGGGGTTTGAGGGACATCAAGGTCGTGGGGTCTGGGATGGTCATCAATGGTCTTTGAGGGACATCAAGGTCGTGGGGCTTGAGGGACACCAAGGTAGTGGGGTCTGGGATGGTCATCAATGGTCTTTGAGGGACATCAAGGTCTTGGTCTTTGAGGGACATCAAGGTCGTGGGGTTTGGGGTTTGAGGAACACCAAGGTCGTGGGGTTTGAGGGACATCAAGGTCATGGGGTTTGAGGGACACCAAGGTCTTGGGGTTGGGGGTTTGAGGGACACCAAGGTCTTGGGGTTGGGGACGGTCATCAATGGTCTCTGGGGGACATCAAGGTCTTGGAGTTTGAGGGACACCAAGGTCTTGGGGTTGGGGACGGTCATCAGTGGTCTTTGAGGGACATCAAGGTCGTGGGGTTTGAGGGACACCAAGGTCTTGGGGTTGGGGGTGGTCATTGATGACCTTTGAGGGACACCAAGGTCTTGGGGTTTGAGGGACACCAAGGTCGTGGGGTTGGGGGTGGTCATTGATGGTCTGTGAGGGACATCAAGGTCGTGGGGTTTGAGGGACACCAAGGTCGTGGGGCTTGAGGGACACCAAGGTCTTGGGGTTTGAGGGACATCAAGGTCGTGGGGTTGGGGGTGGTCATTGATGATCTTTGAGGGACACCAAGGTCTTGGGGTTGGGGGTTTGAGGGACACCAAGGTCTTGGGGTTGGGTATGGTCATCAGTGGTCTTTGAGGGACATCAAGGTCGTGGGGTTTGAGGGACATCAAGGTCTTGGGGTTGGGGGTTTGAGGGACACCAAGGTCTTGGGGTTGGGGACGGTCATTGATGGTCTTTGAGGGACACCAAGGTCGTGGGGTTTGAGGGACACCAAGGTCTTGGGGTTTGAGGGACACCAAGGTCGTGGGGTTTGAGGGACATCAAGGTCGTGGGGCTTGAGGGACACCAAGGTCTTGGGGTTGGGGACGGTCATCACTGGTCTTTGAGGGACATCGAGGTCGTGGTCTTTGAGGGACATCAAGGTCGTGGGGTTTGGGGTTCGAGGGACATCAAGGTCTTGGGGTTTGAGGGACACCAAGGTCTTGGGGTTGGGGGTGGTCATTGATGACCTTTGAGGGACACCAAGGTCTTGGGGTTTGAGGGACATCAAGGTCTTGGGGTTGGGGGTTTGAGGGACACCAAGGTCTTGGGGTTGGGGGTGGTCATTGATGACCTTTGAGGGACACCAAGGTCTTGGGGTTGGGTACGGTCATCAGTGGTCTTTGAGAGACACCAAGGTCTTGGGGCTTGAGGGACATCAAGGTCTTGGGGCTTGGGGTTTGAGGGACATCAAGGTCTTGGGGTTGGGGACGGTCATCAATGGTCTCTGAGGGACACCAAGGTCTTGGGGCTTGAGGGACACCAAGGTCTTGGGGTTGGGTATGGTCATCAGTGGTCTTTGAGGGACACCAAGGTCTTGGGGCTTGAGGGACATCAAGGTCTTGGGGTTGGGGGTGGTCATTGATGACCTTTGAGGGACACCAAGGTCGTGGGGTTTGGGCACAGTCATCTCCAGTCCGTGGGGGACATCCAGGTCTCGGGGTTTGGGGACAATCACCTCTGGTCCCGTGGGTGCATCCTGCTCCCAAGCTGCGGTGACGACCGTCTCCTGTCCTTGGGGGACACCCAGGTCTTGGTGTCCAGGGACGATGGTCTCCGATCCTCGGTGGACATCAAGCTCTTGAGGTTTGGGGACGACGACGTCTGGTTGCCCAGGTCCATCCTGCTCCCAAGAGCCGGTGACGATTGTCCCCAGTCCTTGAGGGACACCTGGCTCTTGGGGTTTGGGGATGATCATCTCCAGTCCTTGGGGGACACCTCGGTCACAGGGTTTGGGGACGGTCATCTCCTGTCCTTCAGGGACACCAAGCTCATGGGGTTTGGGGACGATCATCTCCTGTCCTTGGGGGACACCCAGGTCACTGGGTTTGGGGACAATCATCTCCGGTCCCCCAGGTCCATCCTGCTCCAACACTCCAGTGATGACCATCCCTGGTCCTTGAGGGCCACCAAGCTCCTGGCGTCCGGTGACAACCATGCCTTGTCCTTGAGGGCCACCAAGCTCCTGGCATCCGGTGACAACCATCCCTGGTCCTTGAGGGCCACCAAGCTCCTGGCGTCCGGTGACAACCATCCCTGGTCCTTGAGGGCCACCAAGCTCCTGGCGTCCGGTGACAACCATGCCTGGTCCTTGAGGGCCACCAAGCTCCTGGCGTCCGGTGACAACCATCCCTGGTCCTTGAGGGCCACCAAGCTCCTGGCGTCCGGTGACAACCATGCCTGGTCCTTGAGGGCCACCAAGCTCCTGGCGTCCGGTGACAACCATCCCTGGTCCTTGAGGGCCACCAAGCTCCTGGCGTCCGGTGACAACCATGCCTGGTCCTTGAGGGCCACCAAGCTCCTGGCGTCCGGTGACAACCATCCCTGCTCCTTGAGGGCCACCAACATCTGGGACCCCATCCACCTTGCCACCACAGGATGTCCCCAAGGCTCTCCGGTTGGGCGGGGGTCCCCCGGGACCTGCGAGGAGGTGACACCCCCAACCCCCGTTGGTTGACACGCGTGACGTTGGCGTCCCCGTGTCCCCCTCCCCACCCCGCGTCCCCCTCTGGGGTGACCCACCGGTGGCTTCCCGGTTCCTGATGGTTTGGTTGATGCAAAACCTCCACCGACCGACGGGGGACGATTGGGGGGCGCCTTCTCCTGGGTGGGGGAGGGCGGGGTGGGGGTCAGGGTGGGGGTGGGGTGACCCCACCCCCACCCTCCCTTCCCCTCCCCCGCTACTCACCACCACCCATCTGCTCCGGAGGTCCCACCTGTGAGGAGACACATTTTGGGGGGAGAAGGTGTCAAGCGGTGGGGTGGCCCCGGGCGGCCGGGGGAGGGGGGGGGGGGGGGGGATGGGTGGGGTGAACCCCAGGCGTGGGGTGGGGGAGGGTGGAGGTGGCACCTGGACGTCCACGGCCGGGCCACCGAGGAGCCCTCGCGCCCGCGCCACGATGGCCTTGAGCTCCTCCACGAACTTCTCCCGCTCGCCCTCCAGCACGAAGTTGTCCTCGACCTTCGAAGGGGTTGGGGACAATTAGCGGGGGAGGGGGAGGGGGGGGGGGGGAGGGGGTGACATTAATTAGGGGAGGAGTTTTGGGGGTTGGGGGTGGGGGAGGTCACCATGTAGCAGGCGATGTCCTCGGGGGCGTCCCCGTCGGCGTCGAACTTGAAGGTCACCATCTTGCTGTCGTGGGTCTCCAGTTGACACTCCACCGTGTTGTCCCCAGGAGAAGAGACCTAAGGGGTCGGGGACACGAGTTATGGGGTGTCCCCACGTCTGTCCCCTCCCCCCCCCCCAAAAATAGTGCCCCTCCCCCACGCCCACCTGGAGGACGGTGAGTTGGAAGCGAGGAACCCTCTCCGGCCGCGGGCAGGAGGCTCGGCGTTGCCGGACGCGGTCGGGTTTGGCGCCGGGAGGCTCGGGGACGGCGGTGGCCTCGGGGACGCGGAGGAAGGGCACCGGATGCGGGGGGTTGGGGGCGGACGCGGGGGGGGCGGGGTGCGAGGGCGGGTCTTCGGGTGGGGGAGCTGCTGGTGGGGCGGGGAGAGGCGGGGGTGGCATCCCTGGGGCTGGTGGCATGGCGGATGGCGGTGGTGGCATCGCCATGGTTGGTGGCATCTCCATGGTTGGTGGCATCCCCATGGTTGGTGGCATCTCCATGGTTGGTGGCATCTCCATGGTTGGTGGCATCCCAGACAGTGGTGGTGGCATCCCCATGGTTGGTGGCATCCCTTGGGGTGGTGGCATCTCCATGATTGGTGGCATCTCCATGATTGGTGGCATCCCTTGGGGTGGTGGCATCCCTTGGGGTGGTGGCATCCCCATGGTTGGTGGCATCCCTTGGGGTGGTGGCATCTCCATGGTTGGTGGCATCCCTTGGGCTGGTGGCATCCCGGACAGTGGTGGTGGCATCCCCATGGTTGGTGGCATCTCCATGGTTGGTGGCATCTCCATGGTTGGTGGCATCCCCATAGTTGGTGGCATCCCTTGGGGTGGTGGCATCTCCATGGTTGGTGGCATCTCCATGGCTGGTGGCATCCCCATAGTTGGTGGCAACCCCATAGTTGGTGGCATCCCAGACAGTGGTGGTAGCATCCCAGATGGCGGTGGTGGCATCTCCATGGTTGGTGGCATCCCTTGGGCTGGTGGCATCCCTTGGGCTGGTGGCATCCCAGATGGTGGTGGCATCCCAGATGGCGGTGGCAACCCGGAAGGAGGTGCCATCCCAATGGTTGGTGGCATCTCTGGAGCTGGTGGCATCCCTGTGGTTGGGGCCATCGCCGCGGTTGGTGGCACCCCCACGGTTGGTGGCACCCCCACGGTTGGTGGCATCCCCATGGCTGGTGGCACCGTTCCTGGAGCTGGTGGCACCCTGGTTGGCGGTGGCATCGCTGGAGCTGGCTGCAGCTGCACGATGGGGACCGACTGCGGTGGCATCTGGGGAGCTGGTGGCATCCCTGGAGCTGGTGACATCCCACCTGGTGGTGGCATCTGGGGAGCTGGTGGCATCCCAGTTGGTGGTGGCATCTGGGGAGCTGGTGGCATCCCAGCTGGTGGTGGCATCTGGGGAGCTGGTGACATCCCCGTTGGCGGTGGCATTCCTGGAGCTGGTGATATCCCAGCTGGTGGTGGCATCCCCGGAGCTGGTGGCATCCCAGCTGGTGGTGGCATCTGGGGAGCTGGTGGCATCCCCGTTGGTGGTGGCATTCCTGGAGCTGGTGGCATCCCAGCTGGTGGTGGCATCCCCGGAGCTGGTGGCATCCCCGTTGGTGGTGGCATCTGGGGAGCTGGTGACATCCCAGCTGGTGGTGGCATCCCCGGAGCTGGTGGCATCCCCGTTGGTGGTGGCATCTGGGGAGCTGGTGGCATCCCCGTTGGTGGTGGCATTCCTGGAGCTGGTGACATCCCAGCTGGTGGTGGCATCCCCGGAGCTGGTGGCATCCCGGTTGGTGGTGGCATCTGGGGAGCTGGTGGCATCCCCGTTGGTGGTGGCATCTGGGGAGCTGGTGACATCCCAGCTGGTGGTGGCATCCCCGGAGCTGGTGGCATCCCCGTTGGTGGTGGCATCTGGGGAGCTGGTGGCATCCCCGTTGGTGGTGGCATTCCTGGAGCTGGTGGCATCCCAGTTGGTGGTGGCATCTGGGGAGCTGGTGGCATCCCGGTTGGTGGTGGCATCTGGGGAGCTGGTGGCATCCCGGTTGGTGGTGGCATTCCTGGAGCTGGTGGCATCCCCGTTGGTGGTGGCATCTGGGGAGCTGGTGGCATCCCAGCTGGTGGTGGCATCTGGGGACCTGGTGGCATCCCGGTTGGTGGTGGCATTCCTGGAGCTGGTGGCATCCCGGTTGGTGGTGGCATCCCAGCTGGTGGTGGCATTCCTGGAGCTGGTGGCATCCCTGGAGCTGGTGGCATCCCCGTTGGTGGTGGCATCCCCGGAGCTGGTGACATCCCCGGAGCTGGCGCTGCCATCCCCGGACCCGGTGCCCCAGGAGCCGGCTGCAGCCGTGCCACCACCACCACCGATGACATCCCCCGGCTCCGCGTCGCGCCGACCCCCAGCTCCCCGTCAACGCTGGGCTGCTCCGGCGCCGCCGTGGTGGCACCTCCGGTGACGTCCGGTGACGTCCCCTCCGCCCCGTAGGGGACCTGTCGGTCAAAGTGCCGCGGTGGGGAGGTGGTCCCACCCGGTCCCCAACCCACCCCGGCGTGACGGCGACTTACCGGCACCTTCAAGGGGACGGGACGGCCGCAAGCGGGGGACGTCCCGTCTTGGGGGGGTCCCGGTGACCCTCGTCGGTAGCACCCAAGGAGCCGCGGCGCGGGCTCGGGCGCCCCGGTGAGACCACGGGTGCCGGTGGCATCCGCGGTGGGACCGCTCTCCCCGAGCCCGTCGGCGGCTGAGGAACAACCGGGGGCTGGTGGTGGTGGTGGTGAGGAATTTTGGGGGGGGGCCGCCGGCCGCGGGGGTGGAAGGTGGGGGGTCTCACCGGTGCCGGGGGGTTGTTGCCGAAGCAGCTGCTGCCGGACGTGTTGGTCCACCTCGGTGTCCTCGTTTTCGGGGAGCACCCGCCCCTCCGCTTGCTTCTTCTCCCGCGTCTTCCTCACCAACGTCAACCGGTGCCGGATGGATTTGGCGACGGCTTTGGAGTCGCTCTCGTGGAAGAAGCCGGATTTCACCTGGTTGGGGGGGGGAGGGGGCAAACCGGGGTGTCCGCGGGGAGCCGGTGGCGGTGAACTTGGAGAACCGTTGGCTTTGGAGGGATTCCAGATGGATTTCGGGGGGCGGGGGGGGGGCGAACCCGTAGGGTTCATGGTCAATTTTGGGGTGTCGTTGGCTTTGGAAGGGGTTCAAGATGAATTTGAGGGACCAACCATCGGGTCCATGGTGAATTTTGGGGTGTCATTGACCTTGGAAGAGGTTCAAGATGAGTTTGAAGGACCAAATATAGGGTCCATGATGAATTTTGGGGTGTCACGGGCTTTGGGAGGGGTTCAAGGTGAGTTGGAGGGCCCAACCGTAGGGTTCATGGTCAATTTTGGGGTGTCATGGGCTTTGGAAGGGGTTCAAGATGAATTTGAGGGACCAACCATCGGGTCCATGGTGAATTTTGGGGTGTCACGGGCTTTGGAAGGGGTTCAGGATGAGTTTGAGGGGCCAACCGTTGGGTTCATGGGGGAATTTTGGGGTGTCAGTGACTTCGGGAGAGGTTCAAGGTGAGTTGGAGGGCCCAACCGTAGGGTTCATTGTCAATTTTGGGGTGTCATTGGCTTTGGGAGAGGTTCAAGATGAATTTGAGCGACCAACCATCGGGTTCATGGTCAATTTTGGGGTGTCATGGGCTTTGGAAGGGGTTCAAGATGGGTTGGAGGAGGCAACTGTAGGGTTCATGGGGGAATTTTGGGGTGTCAGTGACTTTGGGAGGGGTTCAAGGTGAATTTGAGGGACCAACCATTGGGTCCATGGTCAATTTTGGGGTGTCACGGGCTTTGGAAGAGGGTCAAGATGAGTTGGAAGTGCCAACCATCGGATCCATGGTAAATTTTGGGGTGTCACGGGCTTTGGAAGGGGTTCAAGATGGGTTTGAGGGCCCAACTGTAGGGTCCATGATGAATTTTGGGGTGTCACGGACTTCAGGAGAGGGTCAAGGTGAGTTGGAGGAGCCAACTGTAGGGTTCATGGTCAATTTTGGGGTGTCGTTGGCTTTGGAAGGGGTTCAAGATGGGTTTGAGGGCCCAACCGTAGGGTTCATGGTCAATTTTGGGGCGTCATGGACTTTGGAAGGGGTTCAAGATGGGTTTGAGGGGCCAACTGTTGGGTCCATGATGAATTTTGGGGTGTCATGGACTTCGGGAGGGGTTCAAGATGAGTTGGAAGGGCCAACCATCGGGTCCATGGTAAATTTTGGGGTGTCACGGGCTTTGGAAGGGGTTCAAGATGGGTTTGAGGGCCCAACCGTAGGGTTCATGGTCAATTTTGGGGCGTCATGGACTTTGGAAGGGATTCAAGATGGGTTTGAAGGACCAACCGTAGGGTCCACGATGAATTTTGGGGCGTCATGGACTTTGGAAGGGGTTCAAGATGGGTTTGAGGGGCCAACTGTTGGGTCCATGATGAATTTTGGGGTGTCAGTGACTTCGGGAGGGGTTCAAGGTGAATTTGAGGGACCAACCATCGGGTCCATGATGAATTTTGGGGTGTCACAGGCTTTGGAAGGGGTTCAAGATGGGTTTGAGGGCCCAACCGTAGGGTCCATGATGAATTTTGGGGTGTCACGGACTTCAGGAGAGGGTCAAGGTGAGTTGGAGGAGCCAACTGTAGGGTTCATGGTCAATTTTGGGGTGTCGTTGGCTTCGGGAGAGGTTCAAGATGGGTTTGAGGGCCCAACCGTAGGGTTCATGGTCAATTTTGGGGCGTCATGGACTTTGGAAGGGGTTCAAGATGGGTTTGAAGGACCAACTGTAGGGTCCACGATGAATTTTGGGGCGTCACGGGCTTTGGAAGGGGTTCAAGATGGGTTTGAGGGCCCAACCGTAGGGTCCATGATGAATTTTGGGGTGTCACGGACTTCAGGAGAGGGTCAAGGTGAGTTGGAGGAGCCAACTGTAGGGTTCATGGTCAATTTTGGGGTGTCGTTGGCTTCGGGAGAGGTTCAAGATGGGTTTGAGGGCCCAACCGTAGGGTTCATGGTCAATTTTGGGGCGTCATGGACTTTGGAAGGGGTTCAAGATGGGTTTGAAGGACCAACCGTAGGGTCCACGATGAATTTTGGGGCGTCATGGACTTTGGAAGGGGTTCAAGATGGGTTTGAGGGGCCAACTGTTGGGTCCATGATGAATTTTGGGGTGTCATGGACTTCGGGAGGGGTTCAAGATGAATTTGAGGGACCAACCATCGGGTCCATGATGAATTTTGGGGTTTCGTTGGCTTCGGAAGAGGTTCAAGATGGGTTTGAGGGCCCAACCGTAGGGTCCATGATGAATTTTGGGGTGTCACGGACTTCAGGAGAGGGTCAAGGTGAGTTGGAGGAGCCAACTGTAGGGTTCATGGTCAATTTTGGGGTGTCGTTGGCTTCGGGAGAGGTTCAAGATGGGTTTGAGGGCCCACCGTAGGGTTCATGGTCAATTTTGGGGCGTCACGGACTTGGAAGGGTTCAAGATGGGTTTGAAGGACCAACCGTAGGGTCCACGATGATTTTGGGGCGTCACGGGCTTTGGAAGGGGTTCAAGATGAGTTTGAGGAGCAACCATAGGGTCCATGATGAATTTTGGGGTGTCATGGACTTCGGAGGGGTTCAAGATGAATTTGAGGGACCAACCATCGGGTCCATGATGAATTTTGGGGTTTCGTTGGCTTCGGAAGAGGTTCAAGATGGGTTTGAGGGCCCAACCGTAGGCTCCATGGTCAATTTTGGGGCGTCACGGACTTTGGGAGAGGTTCAAGATGACTTGGAGGAGCCAACCGGGAGCTTGACGGTCAATTTGGAGCTCCCTCAACTTACGGAAGGGTCAAGTTGGAGGAACCAAACCCAGAAAGGTTTCGGGGTGTCCCCGTCCCCCCCCTCGGCCCCCCGCCGTCTCTCACCATCTCGTAGGCCACCTCCTCGGGGACGTCGGCCTCCAGGTTGAAGCTGAACTCGATGGCCTCGTTGTCCTTGTGCTTCCCCTTCAATTTTTTGGGGGTCCTCCACCCAAAGGCGAAGCGCCAGGGAGGAATCCCACCCCCCGTCCTCCTCCGCCAGCTCCACGCGTAACCCCGTGTCCTCGGCGAAGAAGGCGTGGTTCAAGAGGTCCCGGATGGAGAGCCTACGGGCCGGGAGGGGGGTGAAAAGCGGGGGGTGGGGTGGGGTGGGGTCACCTAGGAGGTCCCCGCCTGGCACCCCCCCCTTCGGCCCCACCTCTCCGCCTTGTTCTGCCGGATGCAACCCTCGATGATCTCCTTCACCTCCGGGTCCGTCACCTTCTCAAAGCTGGCCGGTTTGATGCCCTACGAGGAGAGGAACCGTGGTGATGCCGCCAGCAGCGCCACCAGCAGCACCACCACCATCATCACCACCACCATCATCACCATTACCACCACCACCATCACCAACACCACCACCACCATCACCATCATCACCAGCACCACCACCATCACCACCACCACCATCTCCACCACCATCACCACCATCATTACCACCACCACCAGCACCATCACCACCACCATCACCTCCACCACAACCACCATCACCACCACCATCACCACCACCACCATCACCACCACCACCACCATCACCACCACCACCATCATCACCACCACGACCACCATCACCACCATCACCACCAGCACCACCATCTCCAGCACCACCGCCATCAGCACCACCGCCATCAGCACCATTACCGCCACCACCATCACCAACACCACCACCACCAGCACCACCACCATCACCACCACCACCATCTCCACCACCATCACTACCATCACCACCACCACCATTACCACCACCACCAGCACCATCACCACCACCATCACCTCCACTACAACCACCATCACCACCACCATCACCACCACCACCATCATCACCACCAGCACCACCATCTCCAGCACCACCACCATCATCACCACCATCATCACCATCACTACCACCATCACCAACACCACCACCACCATCACCACCACCACCATCTCCAGCACCATCACCACCAGCACCACCACCACCAGCACCACCACCATCACCACGACCACCATCACCACCACCATCACCTCCACCACAACCACCATCACCACCACCACGACCACCATCACCACCACCACCAGCACCACCAGCACCACCACCAGCACCACCACCACCATCACCACCACCACCATCACCACCACCACCATCATCACCTCCACCACGACCACCATCACCACCACCATCACCTCCACCACAACCACCATCACCACCACCACGACCACCATCACCACCACCACCACCACGACCATCATCTCCACCACCATCACCACCATCACCACCACCACGACCACCACCACCACCCCCACGTTGGGTGGAGGGCTCCGGGACACGCCCGCGGCGACGGAGGGACCCACGCTGGTGACTTTGCGGTAGATCTGGGCGGCGTTTTGACACTCGGAGTAGGGATATTCGGAGGTGCCCATCTCCAACATGCACATCCCGAAGGCGTAGACGTCCACCGACTCATCGTAACGCTCCTCGTACATCTCCGGCGCCATAAATTCCGGCGTCCCTACGGGGGGGGGGGGACACACCACGACACCGCGACGCCGGGCGGTGAGAACCGGCGCCGGCCGCCCCACCGGCCGCGTTTCGGCGCGGGGGTTCTCACCGATGACGCTCTTGGCGAAGGAGGTCCGCATGAGGGTGGCCAAACCCAAGTCGCCGATCTTGACGGAACCCGTGGGGCCGGTGATGAAGATGTTGTCGCACTTGAGGTCCCGATGGATGATGGGTGGCGTCCGGGTGTGGAGGAAGTGGAGACCCTTCAAGATCTGCCGGCACCAGCTCCGTAACACCTTGGGCTTCATCACCTTGAACCTCTTGAGATACCTGCGAGACGGGAGGAGCCGCCCCACCCTCACCTCCCCGCCTCGGGGTCGCCGCGCCCGCCCGCCCCGCCCGCCGCCCCCGCGCCGTCGCTCACGTCTTGAGGGTGCCGGAGGTCATGAGCTCGGTGACGAGGACGATGCACTTCTTCCCCTTGACCGTGGACTCCCAGGAGTCGTAGAAGCGGACGATGTTGGGGTGCTGCAGGCCCTTCAACATCTCCGCTTCTTCCTTGAACCGTTGTTGCTCCACCTTGGTCAGCTTGCGGTCCTGGTAGAGGTGGTGGTGGTGGTGGTGATGGTGGTGGTGGTGATGGTGGTGATGGTGGTGGAGATGATGGTGGTGGTGGTGATGGTGGAGATGATGGTGGTGGTGGTGGTGATGGTGGTGGTGGTGGTGGTGGTGGTGGTGATGGTGGTGGTGGTGGAGATGGTGGTGGTGGTGGAGATGGTGGTGGTGGTGATGGTGGTGGTGGAGATGATGGTGGTGGTGGTGATGGTGGAGATGATGGTGGTGGTGGTGGTGATGGTGGTGGTGGTGGTGGTGGTGGTGATGGTGGAGATGATGGTGGTGGTGGTGGTGGTGATGGTGGTGGAGATGATGGTGGTGGTGGTGGTGGAGATGATGGTGGTGGTGGTGGTGGTGATGGTGGTGGTGGTGGTGGGGGTGGTGGTGGTGGTGATGGTGGTGGTGGTGGTGATGGTGGTGGTGGTGGTGGTGAGATGGTGGTGGTGGTGGTGGTGGTGGTGTGGTGGTGGGTGGTGGTGGTGGTGGTGGAGATGGTGGTGGTGGTGGTGGTGATGGTGGTGAGGTGGTGGTGGTGGTGGTGATGGTGGTGGTGGTGGTGGTGGTGGTGTGGTGATGGTGGGTGGTGGTGGTGGTGGTGGTGGAGGTGGTGGTGGTGGTGGTGGGGGTGGTGGTGATGGTGGGTGATGGTGGTGGTGGTGGTGGTGGAGTGGTGGTGGTGGGTGGTGGTGGTGGTGGTGATGGTGGTGTGGTGGTGGTGGTGATGGTGGTGGTGGGATGGTGGGGTGGTGGTGTGTGGGTGGTTGGTGGTGGTGGTGGTGGTGGTGTGGTGGAGTGGTGGGTGATGGTGGTGGTGAGATGGTGGTGGTGGTGGGGGATGATGGTGGAGGGATGGTGGTGGTGATGGTGGTGATGATGATGGTGATGGATGGGTGATGGCGTGGTGGTGATGATGGTGATGGCGATGGTGATGACGGTGATGATGCGATGATGGTGTTGGTGGTGGTGATGACGGTGATGGTGATGGCAATGACAACACCAAACCCACCCCAAGTTGCAGGATCATCATCGTCACCATCGTCATCAGCTGCCTTCAGCGGCCAACCCCACCCCACCGCAAAAGCCCTCGCCATTCCCCGCGGATCCTTTGCCGCTCGTTACGAGAGGCCGTTAATTAATTCGCCGGGGCGCCGTGTCCCACCTCGGGAGCCGCCGGCGTTCCCCGCGGCCTTGAGACAGGAGATGAACCAAGGTTGAAGATCCGTGGAGGAATCCGGCAGCTTCAGAGGGCAACGAATAAATGGGGGGGGGGGGGGGCTTGACGAGGACCAACCATGGGGTCCATGATGAATTTTGGGGTGTCAGTGACCTTGGAAGAGGTTCAAGATGGGTTTGAAGGACCAACCATCGGGTCCACGATGAATTTTGGGGTGTCATGGACATTGGAAGGGGTTCAAGATGGGTTTGAAGGACCAAATGTAGGGTTCACGATGAATTTTGGGGTGTCGTTGGCTTTGGAAGAGGTTCAAGATGAGTTTGAGGGACCAACCATCGGGTCCATGATGAATTTTGGGGTGTCATTGACCTTGGAAGAGGTTCAAGATGGGTTTGAAGGACCAACCGTAGGGTTCACAATGAATTTTGGGGGCGTCATGGGCTTTGGAAG
>NW_027445529.1:0-51555 GCF_035582795.1 Mycteria americana | reverse complement strand
GGGCGCAATCTCTGGACGTTTCCAATTTGGCAGCCGGGCTCTGCCAGAGAGAGATACAGAGTGTTGCCCCATTACGAAGCAATGCTTTAGCAGAGCGCGAATGTCTGTGTGGCAGCGAATGCAGTTCCAAGGGACAGTGAAAACCAGCTAGAGCTTTCAGTGCTGGCAGCTTTCCTGTGGGCGCAATGTCTGGACGTTTCCAATTTGGCAGCCGGGCTCTGCCAGAGAGAGATACAGAGTGTTGCCCCATTACGAAGCAATGCTTTAGCAGAGCGCGAATGTCTGTGTGGCAGCGAATGCAGTTCCAAGGGACAGTGAAAACCAGCTAGAGCTTTCAGTGCTGGCAGCTTTCCTGTGGGCGCAATGTCTGGACGTTTCCAATTTGGCAGCCGGGCTCTGCCAGAGAGAGATACAGAGTGTTGCCCCATTAGGAAGCAATGCTTTAGCAGAGCGCGAATGTCTGTGTGGCAGCGAATGCAGTTCCAAGGGACAGTGAAAACCAGCTAGAGCTTTCCGTGCTGGCAGCTTTCCTGTGGGCGCAATGTCTGGACGTTTCCAATTTGGCAGCCGGGCTCTGCCAGAGAGAGATACAGAGTGTTGCCCCATTACGAAGCAATGCTTTAGCAGAGCGCGAATGTCTGTGTGGCAGCGAATGCAGTTCCAAGGGACAGTGAAAACCAGCTAGAGCTTTCAGTGCTGGCAGCTTTCCTGTGGGCGCAATGTCTGGACGTTTCCAATTTGGCAGCCGGGCTCTGCCAGAGAGAGATACAGAGTGTTGCCCCATTACGAAGCAATGCTTTAGCAGAGCGCGAATGTCTGTGTGGCAGCGAATGCAGTTCCAAGGGACAGTGAAAACCAGCTAGAGCTTTCAGTGCTGGCAGCTTTCCTGTGGGCGCAATGTCTGGACGTTTCCAATTTGGCAGCCGGGCTCTGCCAGAGAGAGATACAGAGTGTTGCCCCATTAGGAAGCAATGCTTTAGCAGAGCGCGAATGTCTGTGTGGCAGCGAATGCAGTTCCAAGGGACAGTGAAAACCAGCTAGAGCTTTCCGTGCTGGCAGCTTTCCTGTGGGCGCAATGTCTGGACGTTTCCAATTTGGCAGCCGGGCTCTGCCAGAGAGAGATACAGAGTGTTGCCCCATTACGAAGCAATGCTTTAGCAGAGCGCGAATGTCTGTGTGGCAGCGAATGCAGTTCCAAGGGACAGTGAAAACCAGCTAGAGCTTTCAGTGCTGGCAGCTTTCCTGTGGGCGCAATGTCTGGACGTTTCCAATTTGGCAGCCGGGCTCTGCCAGAGAGAGATACAGAGTGTTGCCCCATTAGGAAGCAATGCTTTAGCAGAGCGCGAATGTCTGTGTGGCAGCGAATGCAGTTCCAAGGGACAGTGAAAACCAGCTAGAGCTTTCAGTGCTGGCAGCTTTCCTGTGGGCGCAATCTCTGGACGTTTCCAATTTGGCAGCCGGGCTTTGCCAGAGAGTGATACAGAGTGTTGCCCCATTAGGAAGCAATGCTTTAGCAGAGTGCGAATGTCTGTGTGGCAGCGAATGCAGTTCCAAGGGACAGTGAAAACCAGCTAGAGCTTTCAGTGCTGGCAGCTTTCCTGTGGGCGCAATCTCTGGACGTTTCCAATTTGGCAGCCGGGCTCTGCCAGAGAGAGATACAGAGTGTTGCCCCATTAGGAAGCAATGCTTTAGCAGAGCGCGAATGTCTGTGTGGCAGCGAATGCAGTTCCAAGGGACAGTGAAAACCAGCTAGAGCTTTCAGTGCTGGCAGCTTTCCTGTGGGCGCAATGTCTGGACGTTTCCAATTTGGCAGCCGGGCTCTGCCAGAGAGAGATACAGAGTGTTGCCCCATTACGAAGCAATGCTTTAGCAGAGCGCGAATGTCTGTGTGGCAGCGAATGCAGTTCCAAGGGACAGTGAAAACCAGCTAGAGCTTTCAGTGCTGGCAGCTTTCCTGTGGGCGCAATGTCTGGACGTTTCCAATTTGGCAGCCGGGCTCTGCCAGAGAGAGATACAGAGTGTTGCCCCATTACGAAGCAATGCTTTAGCAGAGCGCGAATGTCTGTGTGGCAGCGAATGCAGTTCCAAGGGACAGTGAAAACCAGCTAGAGCTTTCCGTGCTGGCAGCTTTCCTGTGGGCGCAATGTCTGGACGTTTCCAATTTGGCAGCCGGGCTCTGCCAGAGAGAGATACAGAGTGTTGCCCCATTACGAAGCAATGCTTTAGCAGAGCGTGAATGTCTGTGTGGCAGCGAATGCAGTTCCAAGGGACAGTGAAAACCAGCTAGAGCTTTCATTGCTGGCAGCTTTCCTGTGGGCGCAATCTCTGGACGTTTCCAATTTGGCAGCCGGGCTCTGCCAGAGAGAGATACAGAGTGTTGCCCCATTACGAAGCAATGCTTTAGCAGAGCGCGAATGTCTGTGTGGCAGCGAATGCAGTTCCAAGGGACAGTGAAAACCAGCTAGAGCTTTCAGTGCTGGCAGCTTTCCTGTGGGCGCAATGTCTGGACGTTTCCAATTTGGCAGCCGGGCTCTGCCAGAGAGAGATACAGAGTGTTGCCCCATTACGAAGCAATGCTTTAGCAGAGCGCGAATGTCTGTGTGGCAGCGAATGCAGTTCCAAGGGACAGTGAAAACCAGCTAGAGCTTTCAGTGCTGGCAGCTTTCCTGTGGGCGCAATGTCTGGACGTTTCCAATTTGGCAGCCGGGCTCTGCCAGAGAGAGATACAGAGTGTTGCCCCATTACGAAGCAATGCTTTAGCAGAGCGCGAATGTCTGTGTGGCAGCGAATGCAGTTCCAAGGGACAGTGAAAACCAGCTAGAGCTTTCAGTGCTGGCAGCTTTCCTGTGGGCGCAATCTCTGGACGTTTCCAATTTGGCAGCCGGGCTCTGCCAGAGAGAGATACAGAGTGTTGCCCCATTACGAAGCAATGCTTTAGCAGAGCGCGAATGTCTGTGTGGCAGCGAATGCAGTTCCAAGGGACAGTGAAAACCAGCTAGAGCTTTCAGTGCTGGCAGCTTTCCTGTGGGCGCAATCTCTGGACGTTTCCAATTTGGCAGCCGGGCTCTGCCAGAGAGAGATACAGAGTGTTGCCCCATTAGGAAGCAATGCTTTAGCAGAGCGCGAATGTCTGTGTGGCAGCGAATGCAGTTCCAAGGGACAGTGAAAACCAGCTAGAGCTTTCAGTGCTGGCAGCTTTCCTGTGGGCGCAATGTCTGGACGTTTCCAATTTGGCAGCCGGGCTCTGCCAGAGAGAGATACAGAGTGTTGCCCCATTACGAAGCAATGCTTTAGCAGAGCGCGAATGTCTGTGTGGCAGCGAATGCAGTTCCAAGGGACAGTGAAAACCAGCTAGAGGTTTCAGTGCTGGCAGCTTTCCTGTGGGCGCAATGTCTGGACGTTTCCAATTTGGCAGCCGGGCTCTGCCAGAGAGAGATACAGAGTGTTGCCCCATTACGAAGCAATGCTTTAGCAGAGCGCGAATGTCTGTGTGGCAGCGAATGCAGTTCCAAGGGACAGTGAAAACCAGCTAGAGCTTTCAGTGCTGGCAGCTTTCCTGTGGGCGCAATGTCTGGACGTTTCCAATTTGGCAGCCGGGCTCTGCCAGAGAGAGATACAGAGTGTTGCCCCATTACGAAGCAATGCTTTAGCAGAGCGCGAATGTCTGTGTGGCAGCGAATGCAGTTCCAAGGGACAGTGAAAACCAGCTAGAGCTTTCAGTGCTGGCAGCTTTCCTGTGGGCGCAATGTCTGGACGTTTCCAATTTGGCAGCTGGGCTCTGCCAGAGAGAGATACAGAGTGTTGCCCCATTAGGAAGCAATGCTTTAGCAGAGCGCGAATGTCTGTGTGGCAGCGAATGCAGTTCCAAGGGACAGTGAAAACCAGCTAGAGCTTTCAGTGCTGGCAGCTTTCCTGTGGGCGCAATGTCTGGACGTTTCCAATTTGGCAGCCGGGCTCTGCCAGAGAGAGATACAGAGTGTTGCCCCATTAGGAAGCAATGCTTTAGCAGAGCGCGAATGTCTGTGTGGCAGCGAATGCAGTTCCAAGGGACAGTGAAAACCAGCTAGAGCTTTCAGTGCTGGCAGCTTTCCTGTGGGCGCAATGTCTGGACGTTTCCAATTTGGCAGCCGGGCTCTGCCAGAGAGAGATACAGAGTGTTGCCCCATTACGAAGCAATGCTTTAGCAGAGCGCGAATGTCTGTGTGGCAGCGAATGCAGTTCCAAGGGACAGTGAAAACCAGCTAGAGCTTTCAGTGCTGGCAGCTTTCCTGTGGGCGCAATCTCTGGACGTTTCCAATTTGGCAGCCGGGCTCTGCCAGAGAGAGATACAGAGTGTTGCCCCATTAGGAAGCAATGCTTTAGCAGAGCGTGAATGTCTGTGTGGCAGCGAATGCAGTTCCAAGGGACAGTGAAAACCAGCTAGAGCTTTCAGTGCTGGCAGCTTTCCTGTGGGCGCAATGTCTGGACGTTTCCAATTTGGCAGCCGGGCTCTGCCAGAGAGAGATACAGAGTGTTGCCCCATTACGAAGCAATGCTTTAGCAGAGCACGAATGTCTGTGTGGCAGCGAATGCAGTTCCAAGGGACAGTGAAAACCAGCTAGAGCTTTCAGTGCTGGCAGCTTTCCTGTGGGCGCAATGTCTGGACGTTTCCAATTTGGCAGCCGGGCTCTGCCAGAGAGAGATACAGAGTGTTGCCCCATTACGAAGCAATGCTTTAGCAGAGCGCGAATGTCTGTGTGGCAGCGAATGCAGTTCCAAGGGACAGTGAAAACCAGCTAGAGCTTTCAGTGCTGGCAGCTTTCCTGTGGGCGCAATCTCTGGACGTTTCCAATTTGGCAGCCGGGCTCTGCCAGAGAGAGATACAGAGTGTTGCCCCATTACGAAGCAATGCTTTAGCAGAGCGCGAATGTCTGTGTGGCAGCGAATGCAGTTCCAAGGGACAGTGAAAACCAGCTAGAGCTTTCAGTGCTGGCAGCTTTCCTGTGGGCGCAATCTCTGGACGTTTCCAATTTGGCAGCCGGGCTCTGCCAGAGAGAGATACAGAGTGTTGCCCCATTACGAAGCAATGCTTTAGCAGAGCGCGAATGTCTGTGTGGCAGCGAATGCAGTTCCAAGGGACAGTGAAAACCAGCTAGAGCTTTCAGTGCTGGCAGCTTTCCTGTGGGCGCAATGTCTGGACGTTTCCAATTTGGCAGCCGGGCTCTGCCAGAGAGAGATACAGAGTGTTGCCCCATTACGAAGCAATGCTTTAGCAGAGCGCGAATGTCTGTGTGGCAGCGAATGCAGTTCCAAGGGACAGTGAAAACCAGCTAGAGCTTTCAGTGCTGGCAGCTTTCCTGTGGGCGCAATGTCTGGACGTTTCCAATTTGGCAGCCGGGCTCTGCCAGAGAGAGATACAGAGTGTTGCCCCATTACGAAGCAATGCTTTAGCAGAGCGCGAATGTCTGTGTGGCAGCGAATGCAGTTCCAAGGGACAGTGAAAACCAGCTAGAGCTTTCAGTGCTGGCAGCTTTCCTGTGGGCGCAATGTCTGGACGTTTCCAATTTGGCAGCCGGGCTCTGCCAGAGAGAGATACAGAGTGTTGCCCCATTACGAAGCAATGCTTTAGCAGAGCGCGAATGTCTGTGTGGCAGCGAATGCAGTTCCAAGGGACAGTGAAAACCAGCTAGAGCTTTCAGTGCTGGCAGCTTTCCTGTGGGCGCAATGTCTGGACGTTTCCAATTTGGCAGCCGGGCTCTGCCAGAGAGAGATACAGAGTGTTGCCCCATTAGGAAGCAATGCTTTAGCAGAGCGCGAATGTCTGTGTGGCAGCGAATGCAGTTCCAAGGGACAGTGAAAACCAGCTAGAGCTTTCAGTGCTGGCAGCTTTCCTGTGGGCGCAATGTCTGGACGTTTCCAATTTGGCAGCCGGGCTCTGCCAGAGAGAGATACAGAGTGTTGCCCCATTACGAAGCAATGCTTTAGCAGAGCGCGAATGTCTGTGTGGCAGCGAAAGCAGTTCCAAGGGACAGTGAAAACCAGCTAGAGCTTTCAGTGCTGGCAGCTTTCCTGTGGGCGCAATCTCTGGACGTTTCCAATTTGGCAGCCGGGCTCTGCCAGAGAGAGATACAGAGTGTTGCCCCATTAGGAAGCAATGCTTTAGCAGAGCGCGAATGTCTGTGTGGCAGCGAATGCAGTTCCAAGGGACAGTGAAAACCAGCTAGAGCTTTCAGTGCTGGCAGCTTTCCTGTGGGCGCAATGTCTGGACGTTTCCAATTTGGCAGCCGGGCTCTGCCAGAGAGAGATACAGAGTGTTGCCCCATTACGAAGCAATGCTTTAGCAGAGCGCGAATGTCTGTGTGGCAGCGAATGCAGTTCCAAGGGACAGTGAAAACCAGCTAGAGCTTTCAGTGCTGGCAGCTTTCCTGTGGGCGCAATGTCTGGACGTTTCCAATTTGGCAGCCGGGCTCTGCCAGAGAGAGATACAGAGTGTTGCCCCATTAGGAAGCAATGCTTTAGCAGAGCGCGAATGTCTGTGTGGCAGCGAATGCAGTTCCAAGGGACAGTGAAAACCAGCTAGAGCTTTCAGTGCTGGCAGCTTTCCTGTGGGCGCAATGTCTGGACGTTTCCAATTTGGCAGCCGGGCTCTGCCAGAGAGAGATACAGAGTGTTGCCCCATTAGGAAGCAATGCTTTAGCAGAGCGCGAATGTCTGTGTGGCAGCGAATGCAGTTCCAAGGGACAGTGAAAACCAGCTAGAGCTTTCAGTGCTGGCAGCTTTCCTGTGGGCGCAATGTCTGGACGTTTCCAATTTGGCAGCCGGGCTCTGCCAGAGAGAGATACAGAGTGTTGCCCCATTAGGAAGCAATGCTTTAGCAGAGCGCGAATGTCTGTGTGGCAGCGAATGCAGTTCCAAGGGACAGTGAAAACCAGCTAGAGCTTTCAGTGCTGGCAGCTTTCCTGTGGGCGCAATGTCTGGACGTTTCCAATTTGGCAGCCGGGCTCTGCCAGAGAGAGATACAGAGTGTTGCCCCATTACGAAGCAATGCTTTAGCAGAGCGCGAATGTCTGTGTGGCAGCGAATGCAGTTCCAAGGGACAGTGAAAACCAGCTAGAGCTTTCCGTGCTTGCAGCTTTCCTGTGGGCGCAATGTCTGGACGTTTCCAATTTGGCAGCCGGGCTCTGCCAGAGAGAGATACAGAGTGTTGCCCCATTACGAAGCAATGCTTTAGCAGAGCGCGAATGTCTGTGTGGCAGCGAATGCAGTTCCAAGGGACAGTGAAAACCAGCTAGAGCTTTCAGTGCTGGCAGCTTTCCTGTGGGCGCAATGTCTGGACGTTTCCAATTTGGCAGCCGGGCTCTGCCAGAGAGAGATACAGAGTGTTGCCCCATTACGAAGCAATGCTTTAGCAGAGCGCAAATGTCTGTGTGGCAGCGAATGCAGTTCCAAGGGACAGTGAAAACCAGCTAGAGCTTTCAGTGCTGGCAGCTTTCCTGTGGGCGCAATCTCTGGACGTTTCCAATTTGGCAGCCAGGCTCTGCCAGAGAGAGATACAGAGTGTTGCCCCATTAGGAAGCAATGCTTTAGCAGAGCGCGAATGTCTGTGTGGCAGCGAATGCAGTTCCAAGGGACAGTGAAAACCAGCTAGAGCTTTCAGTGCTGGCAGCTTTCCTGTGGGCGCAATGTCTGGACGTTTCCAATTTGGCAGCCGGGCTCTGCCAGAGAGAGATACAGAGTGTTGCCCCATTACAAAGCAATGCTTTAGCAGAGCGCGAATGTCTGTGTGGCAGCGAATGCAGTTCCAAGGGACAGTGAAAACCAGCTAGAGCTTTCAGTGCTGGCAGCTTTCCTGTGGGCGCAATCTCTGGACGTTTCCAATTTGGCAGCCGGGCTCTGCCAGAGAGAGATACAGAGTGTTGCCCCATTACGAAGCAATGCTTTAGCAGAGCGCGAATGTCTGTGTGGCAGCGAATGCAGTTCCAAGGGACAGTGAAAACCAGCTAGAGCTTTCAGTGCTGGCAGCTTTCCTGTGGGCGCAATGTCTGGACGTTTCCAATTTGGCAGCCGGGCTCTGCCAGAGAGAGATACAGAGTGTTGCCCCATTACGAAGCAATGCTTTAGCAGAGCGCGAATGTCTGTGTGGCAGCGAATGCAGTTCCAAGGGACAGTGAAAACCAGCTAGAGCTTTCAGTGCTGGCAGCTTTCCTGTGGGCGCAATGTCTGGACGTTTCCAATTTGGCAGCCGGGCTCTGCCAGAGAGAGATACAGAGTGTTGCCCCATTAGGAAGCAATGCTTTAGCAGAGCGCGAATGTCTGTGTGGCAGCGAATGCAGTTCCAAGGGACAGTGAAAACCAGCTAGAGCTTTCAGTGCTGGCAGCTTTCCTGTGGGCGCAATGTCTGGACGTTTCCAATTTGGCAGCCGGGCTCTGCTAGAGAGAGATACAGAGTGTTGCCCCATTACGAAGCAATGCTTTAGCAGAGCGCGAATGTCTGTGTGGCAGCGAATGCAGTTCCAAGGGACAGTGAAAACCAGCTAGAGCTTTCAGTGCTGGCAGCTTTCCTGTGGGCGCAATCTCTGGACGTTTCCAATTTGGCAGCCGGGCTCTGCCAGAGAGAGATACAGAGTGTTGCCCCATTACGAAGCAATGCTTTAGCAGAGCGCGAATGTCTGTGTGGCAGCGAATGCAGTTCCAAGGGACAGTGAAAACCAGCTAGAGCTTTCAGTGCTGGCAGCTTTCCTGTGGGCGCAATGTCTGGACGTTTCCAATTTGGCAGCCGGGCTCTGCCAGAGAGAGATACAGAGTGTTGCCCCATTACGAAGCAATGCTTTAGCAGAGCGCGAATGTCTGTGTGGCAGCGAATGCAGTTCCAAGGGACAGTGAAAACCAGCTAGAGCTTTCAGTGCTGGCAGCTTTCCTGTGGGCGCAATCTCTGGACGTTTCCAATTTGGCAGCCGGGCTCTGCCAGAGAGAGATACAGAGTGTTGCCCCATTACGAAGCAATGCTTTAGCAGAGCGCGAATGTCTGTGTGGCAGCGAATGCAGTTCCAAGGGACAGTGAAAACCAGCTAGAGCTTTCAGTGCTGGCAGCTTTCCTGTGGGCGCAATGTCTGGACGTTTCCAATTTGGCAGCCGGGCTCTGCCAGAGAGAGATACAGAGTGTTGCCCCATTAGGAAGCAATGCTTTAGCAGAGCGCGAATGTCTGTGTGGCAGCGAATGCAGTTCCAAGGGACAGTGAAAACCAGCTAGAGCTTTCAGTGCTGGCAGCTTTCCTGTGGGCGCAATGTCTGGACGTTTCCAATTTGGCAGCCGGGCTCTGCCAGAGAGAGATACAGAGTGTTGCCCCATTACAAAGCAATGCTTTAGCAGAGCGCGAATGTCTGTGTGGCAGCGAATGCAGTTCCAAGGGACAGTGAAAACCAGCTAGAGCTTTCAGTGCTGGCAGCTTTCCTGTGGGCGCAATCTCTGGACGTTTCCAATTTGGCAGCCGGGCTCTGCCAGAGAGAGATACAGAGTGTTGCCCCATTACGAAGCAATGCTTTAGCAGAGCGCGAATGTCTGTGTGGCAGCGAATGCAGTTCCAAGGGACAGTGAAAACCAGCTAGAGCTTTCAGTGCTGGCAGCTTTCCTGTGGGCGCAATGTCTGGACGTTTCCAATTTGGCAGCCGGGCTCTGCCAGAGAGAGATACAGAGTGTTGCCCCATTACGAAGCAATGCTTTAGCAGAGCGCGAATGTCTGTGTGGCAGCGAATGCAGTTCCAAGGGACAGTGAAAACCAGCTAGAGCTTTCAGTGCTGGCAGCTTTCCTGTGGGCGCAATGTCTGGACGTTTCCAATTTGGCAGCCGGGCTCTGCCAGAGAGAGATACAGAGTGTTGCCCCATTACGAAGCAATGCTTTAGCAGAGCGCGAATGTCTGTGTGGCAGCGAATGCAGTTCCAAGGGACAGTGAAAACCAGCTAGAGCTTTCAGTGCTGGCAGCTTTCCTGTGGGCGCAATGTCTGGACGTTTCGAATTTGGCAGCCGGGCTCTGCCAGAGAGAGATACAGAGTGTTGCCCCATTACGAAGCAATGCTTTAGCAGAGCGCGAATGTCTGTGTGGCAGCGAATGCAGTTCCAAGGGACAGTGAAAACCAGCTAGAGCTTTCAGTGCTGGCAGCTTTCCTGTGGGCGCAATCTCTGGACGTTTCCAATTTGGCAGCCGGGCTCTGCCAGAGAGAGATACAGAGTGTTGCCCCATTACGAAGCAATGCTTTAGCAGAGCGCGAATGTCTGTGTGGCAGCGAATGCAGTTCCAAGGGACAGTGAAAACCAGCTAGAGCTTTCAGTGCTGGCAGCTTTCCTGTGGGCGCAATGTCTGGACGTTTCCAATTTGGCAGCCGGGCTCTGCCAGAGAGAGATACAGAGTGTTGCCCCATTACGAAGCAATGCTTTAGCAGAGCGCGAATGTCTGTGTGGCAGCGAATGCAGTTCCAAGGGACAGTGAAAACCAGCTAGAGCTTTCAGTGCTGGCAGCTTTCCTGTGGGCGCAATGTCTGGACGTTTCCAATTTGGCAGCCGGGCTCTGCCAGAGAGAGATACAGAGTGTTGCCCCATTACGAAGCAATGCTTTAGCAGAGCGCGAATGTCTGTGTGGCAGCGAATGCAGTTCCAAGGGACAGTGAAAACCAGCTAGAGCTTTCAGTGCTGGCAGCTTTCCTGTGGGCGCAATGTCTGGACGTTTCCAATTTGGCAGCCGGGCTCTGCCAGAGAGAGATACAGAGTGTTGCCCCATTACGAAGCAATGCTTTAGCAGAGCGCGAATGTCTGTGTGGCAGCGAATGCAGTTCCAAGGGACAGTGAAAACCAGCTAGAGCTTTCAGTGCTGGCAGCTTTCCTGTGGGCACAATCTCTGGACGTTTCCAATTTGGCAGCCGGGCTCTGCCAGAGAGAGATACAGAGTGTTGCCCCATTAGGAAGCAATGCTTTAGCAGAGCGCGAATGTCTGTGTGGCAGCGAATGCAGTTCCAAGGGACAGTGAAAACCAGCTAGAGCTTTCAGTGCTGGCAGCTTTCCTGTGGGCGCAATGTCTGGACGTTTCCAATTTGGCAGCCGGGCTCTGCCAGAGAGAGATACAGAGTGTTGCCCCATTAGGAAGCAATGCTTTAGCAGAGCGCGAATGTCTGTGTGGCAGCGAATGCAGTTCCAAGGGACAGTGAAAACCAGCTAGAGCTTTCAGTGCTGGCAGCTTTCCTGTGGGCGCAATGTCTGGACGTTTCCAATTTGGCAGCCGGGCTCTGCCAGAGAGAGATACAGAGTGTTGCCCCATTACGAAGCAATGCTTTAGCAGAGCGCGAATGTCTGTGTGGCAGCGAATGCAGTTCCAAGGGACAGTGAAAACCAGCTAGAGCTTTCAGTGCTGGCAGCTTTCCTGTGGGCGCAATGTCTGGACGTTTCCAATTTGGCAGCCGGGCTCTGCCAGAGAGAGATACAGAGTGTTGCCCCATTAGGAAGCAATGCTTTAGCAGAGCGCGAATGTCTGTGTGGCAGCGAATGCAGTTCCAAGGGACAGTGAAAACCAGCTAGAGCTTTCAGTGCTGGCAGCTTTCCTGTGGGCGCAATGTCTGGACGTTTCCAATTTGGCAGCCGGGCTCTGCCAGAGAGAGATACAGAGTGTTGCCCCATTACGAAGCAATGCTTTAGCAGAGCGCGAATGTCTGTGTGGCAGCGAATGCAGTTCCAAGGGACAGTGAAAACCAGCTAGAGCTTTCAGTGCTGGCAGCTTTCCTGTGGGCGCAATGTCTGGACGTTTCCAATTTGGCAGCCGGGCTCTGCCAGAGAGAGATACAGAGTGTTGCCCCATTAGGAAGCAATGCTTTAGCAGAGCGCGAATGTCTGTGTGGCAGCGAATGCAGTTCCAAGGGACAGTGAAAACCAGCTAGAGCTTTCAGTGCTGGCAGCTTTCCTGTGGGCGCAATCTCTGGACGTTTCCAATTTGGCAGCCGGGCTTTGCCAGAGAGTGATACAGAGTGTTGCCCCATTAGGAAGCAATGCTTTAGCAGAGTGCGAATGTCTGTGTGGCAGCGAATGCAGTTCCAAGGGACAGTGAAAACCAGCTAGAGCTTTCAGTGCTGGCAGCTTTCCTGTGGGCGCAATCTCTGGACGTTTCCAATTTGGCAGCCGGGCTCTGCCAGAGAGAGATACAGAGTGTTGCCCCATTAGGAAGCAATGCTTTAGCAGAGCGCGAATGTCTGTGTGGCAGCGAATGCAGTTCCAAGGGACAGTGAAAACCAGCTAGAGCTTTCAGTGCTGGCAGCTTTCCTGTGGGCGCAATGTCTGGACGTTTCCAATTTGGCAGCCGGGCTCTGCCAGAGAGAGATACAGAGTGTTGCCCCATTAGGAAGCAATGCTTTAGCAGAGCGCGAATGTCTGTGTGGCAGCGAATGCAGTTCCAAGGGACAGTGAAAACCAGCTAGAGCTTTCAGTGCTGGCAGCTTTCCTGTGGGCGCAATGTCTGGACGTTTCCAATTTGGCAGCCGGGCTCTGCCAGAGAGAGATACAGAGTGTTGCCCCATTAGGAAGCAATGCTTTAGCAGAGCGCGAATGTCTGTGTGGCAGCGAATGCAGTTCCAAGGGACAGTGAAAACCAGCTAGAGCTTTCAGTGCTGGCAGCTTTCCTGTGGGCGCAATCTCTGGACGTTTCCAATTTGGCAGCCGGGCTCTGCCAGAGAGAGATACAGAGTGTTGCCCCATTACGAAGCAATGCTTTAGCAGAGCGCGAATGTCTGTGTGGCAGCGAATGCAGTTCCAAGGGACAGTGAAAACCAGCTAGAGCTTTCAGTGCTGGCAGCTTTCCTGTGGGCGCAATGTCTGGACGTTTCCAATTTGGCAGCCGGGCTCTGCCAGAGAGAGATACAGAGTGTTGCCCCATTACGAAGCAATGCTTTAGCAGAGCGCGAATGTCTGTGTGGCAGCGAATGCAGTTCCAAGGGACAGTGAAAACCAGCTAGAGCTTTCAGTGCTGGCAGCTTTCCTGTGGGCGCAATGTCTGGACGTTTCCAATTTGGCAGCCGGGCTCTGCCAGAGAGAGATACAGAGTGTTGCCCCATTAGGAAGCAATGCTTTAGCAGAGCGCGAATGTCTGTGTGGCAGCGAATGCAGTTCCAAGGGACAGTGAAAACCAGCTAGAGCTTTCAGTGCTGGCAGCTTTCCTGTGGGCGCAATGTCTGGACGTTTCCAATTTGGCAGCCGGGCTCTGCCAGAGAGAGATACAGAGTGTTGCCCCATTAGGAAGCAATGCTTTAGCAGAGCGCGAATGTCTGTGTGGCAGCGAATGCAGTTCCAAGGGACAGTGAAAACCAGCTAGAGCTTTCAGTGCTGGCAGCTTTCCTGTGGGCGCAATCTCTGGACGTTTCCAATTTGGCAGCCGGGCTCTGCCAGAGAGAGATACAGAGTGTTGCCCCATTAGGAAGCAATGCTTTAGCAGAGCGCGAATGTCTGTGTGGCAGCGAATGCAGTTCCAAGGGACAGTGAAAACCAGCTAGAGCTTTCAGTGCTGGCAGCTTTCCTGTGGGCGCAATGTCTGGACGTTTCCAATTTGGCAGCCGGGCTCTGCCAGAGAGAGATACAGAGTGTTGCCCCATTAGGAAGCAATGCTTTAGCAGAGCGCGAATGTCTGTGTGGCAGCGAATGCAGTTCCAAGGGACAGTGAAAACCAGCTAGAGCTTTCAGTGCTGGCAGCTTTCCTGTGGGCGCAATCTCTGGACGTTTCCAATTTGGCAGCCGGGCTTTGCCAGAGAGTGATACAGAGTGTTGCCCCATTAGGAAGCAATGCTTTAGCAGAGTGCGAATGTCTGTGTGGCAGCGAATGCAGTTCCAAGGGACAGTGAAAACCAGCTAGAGCTTTCAGTGCTGGCAGCTTTCCTGTGGGCGCAATCTCTGGACGTTTCCAATTTGGCAGCCGGGCTCTGCCAGAGAGAGATACAGAGTGTTGCCCCATTAGGAAGCAATGCTTTAGCAGAGCGCGAATGTCTGTGTGGCAGCGAATGCAGTTCCAAGGGACAGTGAAAACCAGCTAGAGCTTTCAGTGCTGGCAGCTTTCCTGTGGGCGCAATGTCTGGACGTTTCCAATTTGGCAGCCGGGCTCTGCCAGAGAGAGATACAGAGTGTTGCCCCATTACGAAGCAATGCTTTAGCAGAGCGCGAATGTCTGTGTGGCAGCGAATGCAGTTCCAAGGGACAGTGAAAACCAGCTAGAGCTTTCAGTGCTGGCAGCTTTCCTGTGGGCGCAATGTCTGGACGTTTCCAATTTGGCAGCCGGGCTCTGCCAGAGAGAGATACAGAGTGTTGCCCCATTACGAAGCAATGCTTTAGCAGAGCGCGAATGTCTGTGTGGCAGCGAATGCAGTTCCAAGGGACAGTGAAAACCAGCTAGAGCTTTCCGTGCTGGCAGCTTTCCTGTGGGCGCAATGTCTGGACGTTTCCAATTTGGCAGCCGGGCTCTGCCAGAGAGAGATACAGAGTGTTGCCCCATTACGAAGCAATGCTTTAGCAGAGCGCGAATGTCTGTGTGGCAGCGAATGCAGTTCCAAGGGACAGTGAAAACCAGCTAGAGCTTTCAGTGCTGGCAGCTTTCCTGTGGGCGCAATGTCTGGACGTTTCCAATTTGGCAGCCGGGGTCTGCCAGAGAGAGATACAGAGTGTTGCCCCATTAGGAAGCAATGCTTTAGCAGAGCGCGAATGTCTGTGTGGCAGCGAATGCAGTTCCAAGGGACAGTGAAAACCAGCTAGAGCTTTCAGTGCTGGCAGCTTTCCTGTGGGCGCAATCTCTGGACGTTTCCAATTTGGCAGCCGGGCTCTGCCAGAGAGAGATACAGAGTGTTGCCCCATTACGAAGCAATGCTTTAGCAGAGCGCGAATGTCTGTGTGGCAGCGAATGCAGTTCCAAGGGACAGTGAAAACCAGCTAGAGCTTTCAGTGCTGGCAGCTTTCCTGTGGGCGCAATGTCTGGACGTTTCCAATTTGGCAGCCGGGCTCTGCCAGAGAGAGATACAGAGTGTTGCCCCATTACGAAGCAATGCTTTAGCAGAGCGCGAATGTCTGTGTGGCAGCGAATGCAGTTCCAAGGGACAGTGAAAACCAGCTAGAGCTTTCAGTGCTGGCAGCTTTCCTGTGGGCGCAATCTCTGGACGTTTCCAATTTGGCAGCCGGGCTCTGCCAGAGAGAGATACAGAGTGTTGCCCCATTAGGAAGCAATGCTTTAGCAGAGCGCGAATGTCTGTGTGGCAGCGAATGCAGTTCCAAGGGACAGTGAAAACCAGCTAGAGCTTTCAGTGCTGGCAGCTTTCCTGTGGGCGCAATCTCTGGACGTTTCCAATTTGGCAGCCGGGCTCTGCCAGAGAGAGATACAGACTGTTGCCCCATTAGGAAGCAATGCTTTAGCAGAGCGCGAATGTCTGTGTGGCAGCGAATGCAGTTCCAAGGGACAGTGAAAACCAGCTAGAGCTTTCAGTGCTGGCAGCTTTCCTGTGGGCGCAATCTCTGGACGTTTCCAATTTGGCAGCCGGGCTCTGCCAGAGAGAGATACAGAGTGTTGCCCCATTACGAAGCAATGCTTTAGCAGAGCGCGAATGTCTGTGTGGCAGCGAATGCAGTTCCAAGGGACAGTGAAAACCAGCTAGAGCTTTCAGTGCTGGCAGCTTTCCTGTGGGCGCAATGTCTGGACGTTTCCAATTTGGCAGCCGGGCTCTGCCAGAGAGAGATACAGAGTGTTGCCCCATTACGAAGCAATGCTTTAGCAGAGCGCGAATGTCTGTGTGGCAGCGAATGCAGTTCCAAGGGACAGTGAAAACCAGCTAGAGCTTTCAGTGCTGGCAGCTTTCCTGTGGGCGCAATCTCTGGACGTTTCCAATTTGGCAGCCGGGCTCTGCCAGAGAGAGATACAGAGTGTTGCCCCATTAGGAAGCAATGCTTTAGCAGAGCGCGAATGTCTGTGTGGCAGCGAATGCAGTTCCAAGGGACAGTGAAAACCAGCTAGAGCTTTCAGTGCTGGCAGCTTTCCTGTGGGCGCAATGTCTGGACGTTTCCAATTTGGCAGCCGGGCTCTGCCAGAGAGAGATACAGAGTGTTGCCCCATTAGGAAGCAATGCTTTAGCAGAGCGCGAATGTCTGTGTGGCAGCGAATGCAGTTCCAAGGGACAGTGAAAACCAGCTAGAGCTTTCAGTGCTGGCAGCTTTCCTGTGGGCGCAATGTCTGGACGTTTCGAATTTCACTGCCGGGCACTGGGAGAAAGTCATAGAGAGTGTTGCCCCATTACGAAGCAATGCTTTAGCAGAGCGCGAATGTCTGTGTGGCAGCGAATGCAGTTCCAAGGGACAGTGAAAACCAGCTAGAGCTTTCAGTGCTGGCAGCTTTCCTGTGGGCGCAATGTCTGGACGTTTCCAATTTGGCAGCCGGGCTCTGCCAGAGAGAGATACAGAGTGTTGCCCCATTAGGAAGCAATGCTTTAGCAGAGCGCGAATGTCTGTGTGGCAGCGAATGCAGTTCCAAGGGACAGTGAAAACCAGCTAGAGCTTTCAGTGCTGGCAGCTTTCCTGTGGGCGCAATGTCTGGACGTTTCCAATTTGGCAGCCGGGCTCTGCCAGAGAGTGATACAGAGTGTTGCCCCATTAGGAAGCAATGCTTTAGCAGAGCGCGAATGTCTGTGTGGCAGCGAATGCAGTTCCAAGGGACAGTGAAAACCAGCTAGAGCTTTCAGTGCTGGCAGCTTTCCTGTGGGCGCAATCTCTGGACGTTTCCAATTTGGCAGCCGGGCTCTGCCAGAGAGAGATACAGAGTGTTGCCCCATTAGGAAGCAATGCTTTAGCAGAGCGCGAATGTCTGTGTGGCAGCGAATGCAGTTCCAAGGGACAGTGAAAACCAGCTAGAGCTTTCAGTGCTGGCAGCTTTCCTGTGGGCGCAATGTCTGGACGTTTCCAATTTGGCAGCCGGGCTCTGCCAGAGAGAGATACAGAGTGTTGCCCCATTACGAAGCAATGCTTTAGCAGAGCGCGAATGTCTGTGTGGCAGCGAATGCAGTTCCAAGGGACAGTGAAAACCAGCTAGAGCTTTCAGTGCTGGCAGCTTTCCTGTGGGCGCAATGTCTGGACGTTTCCAATTTGGCAGCCGGGCTCTGCCAGAGAGAGATACAGAGTGTTGCCCCATTACGAAGCAATGCTTTAGCAGAGCGCGAATGTCTGTGTGGCAGCGAATGCAGTTCCAAGGGACAGTGAAAACCAGCTAGAGCTTTCCGTGCTGGCAGCTTTCCTGTGGGCGCAATGTCTGGACGTTTCCAATTTGGCAGCCGGGCTCTGCCAGAGAGAGATACAGAGTGTTGCCCCATTACGAAGCAATGCTTTAGCAGAGCGTGAATGTCTGTGTGGCAGCGAATGCAGTTCCAAGGGACAGTGAAAACCAGCTAGAGCTTTCAGTGCTGGCAGCTTTCCTGTGGGCGCAATGTCTGGACGTTTCCAATTTGGCAGCCGGGCTCTGCCAGAGAGAGATACAGAGTGTTGCCCCATTAGGAAGCAATGCTTTAGCAGAGCGCGAATGTCTGTGTGGCAGCGAATGCAGTTCCAAGGGACAGTGAAAACCAGCTAGAGCTTTCAGTGCTGGCAGCTTTCCTGTGGGCGCAATGTCTGGACGTTTCCAATTTGGCAGCCGGGCTCTGCCAGAGAGAGATACAGAGTGTTGCCCCATTAGGAAGCAATGCTTTAGCAGAGCGCGAATGTCTGTGTGGCAGCGAATGCAGTTCCAAGGGACAGTGAAAACCAGCTAGAGCTTTCAGTGCTGGCAGCTTTCCTGTGGGCGCAATCTCTGGACGTTTCCAATTTGGCAGCCGGGCTCTGCCAGAGAGAGATACAGAGTGTTGCCCCATTACGAAGCAATGCTTTAGCAGAGCGCGAATGTCTGTGTGGCAGCGAATGCAGTTCCAAGGGACAGTGAAAACCAGCTAGAGCTTTCAGTGCTGGCAGCTTTCCTGTGGGCGCAATGTCTGGACGTTTCCAATTTGGCAGCCGGGCTCTGCCAGAGAGAGATACAGAGTGTTGCCCCATTACGAAGCAATGCTTTAGCAGAGCGCGAATGTCTGTGTGGCAGCGAATGCAGTTCCAAGGGACAGTGAAAACCAGCTAGAGCTTTCAGTGCTGGCAGCTTTCCTGTGGGCGCAATGTCTGGACGTTTCCAATTTGGCAGCCGGGCTCTGCCAGAGAGAGATACAGAGTGTTGCCCCATTAGGAAGCAATGCTTTAGCAGAGCGCGAATGTCTGTGTGGCAGCGAATGCAGTTCCAAGGGACAGTGAAAACCAGCTAGAGCTTTCAGTGCTGGCAGCTTTCCTGTGGGCGCAATGTCTGGACGTTTCCAATTTGGCAGCCGGGCTCTGCCAGAGAGAGATACAGAGTGTTGCCCCATTAGGAAGCAATGCTTTAGCAGAGCGCGAATGTCTGTGTGGCAGCGAATGCAGTTCCAAGGGACAGTGAAAACCAGCTAGAGCTTTCAGTGCTGGCAGCTTTCCTGTGGGCGCAATCTCTGGACGTTTCCAATTTGGCAGCCGGGCTCTGCCAGAGAGAGATACAGAGTGTTGCCCCATTAGGAAGCAATGCTTTAGCAGAGCGCGAATGTCTGTGTGGCAGCGAATGCAGTTCCAAGGGACAGTGAAAACCAGCTAGAGCTTTCAGTGCTGGCAGCTTTCCTGTGGGCGCAATGTCTGGACGTTTCCAATTTGGCAGCCGGGCTCTGCCAGAGAGAGATACAGAGTGTTGCCCCATTAGGAAGCAATGCTTTAGCAGAGCGCGAATGTCTGTGTGGCAGCGAATGCAGTTCCAAGGGACAGTGAAAACCAGCTAGAGCTTTCAGTGCTGGCAGCTTTCCTGTGGGCGCAATCTCTGGACGTTTCCAATTTGGCAGCCGGGCTCTGCCAGAGAGAGATACAGAGTGTTGCCCCATTAGGAAGCAATGCTTTAGCAGAGCGCGAATGTCTGTGTGGCAGCGAATGCAGTTCCAAGGGACAGTGAAAACCAGCTAGAGCTTTCAGTGCTGGCAGCTTTCCTGTGGGCGCAATGTCTGGACGTTTCCAATTTGGCAGCCGGGCTCTGCCAGAGAGAGATACAGAGTGTTGCCCCATTACGAAGCAATGCTTTAGCAGAGCGCGAATGTCTGTGTGGCAGCGAATGCAGTTCCAAGGGACAGTGAAAACCAGCTAGAGCTTTCAGTGCTGGCAGCTTTCCTGTGGGCGCAATGTCTGGACGTTTCCAATTTGGCAGCCGGGCTCTGCCAGAGAGAGATACAGAGTGTTGCCCCATTACGAAGCAATGCTTTAGCAGAGCGCGAATGTCTGTGTGGCAGCGAATGCAGTTCCAAGGGACAGTGAAAACCAGCTAGAGCTTTCCGTGCTGGCAGCTTTCCTGTGGGCGCAATGTCTGGACGTTTCCAATTTGGCAGCCGGGCTCTGCCAGAGAGAGATACAGAGTGTTGCCCCATTACGAAGCAATGCTTTAGCAGAGCGCGAATGTCTGTGTGGCAGCGAATGCAGTTCCAAGGGACAGTGAAAACCAGCTAGAGCTTTCAGTGCTGGCAGCTTTCCTGTGGGCGCAATCTCTGGACGTTTCCAATTTGGCAGCCGGGCTCTGCCAGAGAGAGATACAGAGTGTTGCCCCATTAGGAAGCAATGCTTTAGCAGAGCGCGAATGTCTGTGTGGCAGCGAATGCAGTTCCAAGGGACAGTGAAAACCAGCTAGAGCTTTCAGTGCTGGCAGCTTTCCTGTGGGCGCAATCTCTGGACGTTTCCAATTTGGCAGCCGGGCTCTGCCAGAGAGAGATACAGACTGTTGCCCCATTAGGAAGCAATGCTTTAGCAGAGCGCGAATGTCTGTGTGGCAGCGAATGCAGTTCCAAGGGACAGTGAAAACCAGCTAGAGCTTTCAGTGCTGGCAGCTTTCCTGTGGGCGCAATCTCTGGACGTTTCCAATTTGGCAGCCGGGCTCTGCCAGAGAGAGATACAGAGTGTTGCCCCATTACGAAGCAATGCTTTAGCAGAGCGCGAATGTCTGTGTGGCAGCGAATGCAGTTCCAAGGGACAGTGAAAACCAGCTAGAGCTTTCAGTGCTGGCAGCTTTCCTGTGGGCGCAATGTCTGGACGTTTCCAATTTGGCAGCCGGGCTCTGCCAGAGAGAGATACAGAGTGTTGCCCCATTACGAAGCAATGCTTTAGCAGAGCGCGAATGTCTGTGTGGCAGCGAATGCAGTTCCAAGGGACAGTGAAAACCAGCTAGAGCTTTCAGTGCTGGCAGCTTTCCTGTGGGCGCAATCTCTGGACGTTTCCAATTTGGCAGCCGGGCTCTGCCAGAGAGAGATACAGAGTGTTGCCCCATTAGGAAGCAATGCTTTAGCAGAGCGCGAATGTCTGTGTGGCAGCGAATGCAGTTCCAAGGGACAGTGAAAACCAGCTAGAGCTTTCAGTGCTGGCAGCTTTCCTGTGGGCGCAATGTCTGGACGTTTCCAATTTGGCAGCCGGGCTCTGCCAGAGAGAGATACAGAGTGTTGCCCCATTAGGAAGCAATGCTTTAGCAGAGCGCGAATGTCTGTGTGGCAGCGAATGCAGTTCCAAGGGACAGTGAAAACCAGCTAGAGCTTTCAGTGCTGGCAGCTTTCCTGTGGGCGCAATGTCTGGACGTTTCGAATTTCACTGCCGGGCACTGGGAGAAAGTCATAGAGATTGTTGCCCCATTACGAAGCAATGCTTTAGCAGAGCGCGAATGTCTGTGTGGCAGCGAATGCAGTTCCAAGGGACAGTGAAAACCAGCTAGAGCTTTCAGTGCTGGCAGCTTTCCTGTGGGCGCAATGTCTGGACGTTTCCAATTTGGCAGCCGGGCTCTGCCAGAGAGAGATACAGAGTGTTGCCCCATTACGAAGCAATGCTTTAGCAGAGCGCGAATGTCTGTGTGGCAGCGAATGCAGTTCCAAGGGACAGTGAAAACCAGCTAGAGCTTTCAGTGCTGGCAGCTTTCCTGTGGGCGCAATGTCTGGACGTTTCCAATTTGGCAGCCGGGCTCTGCCAGAGAGTGATACAGAGTGTTGCCCCATTAGGAAGCAATGCTTTAGCAGAGCGCGAATGTCTGTGTGGCAGCGAATGCAGTTCCAAGGGACAGTGAAAACCAGCTAGAGCTTTCAGTGCTGGCAGCTTTCCTGTGGGCGCAATGTCTGGACGTTTCCAATTTGGCAGCCGGGCTCTGCCAGAGAGAGATACAGAGTGTTGCCCCATTAGGAAGCAATGCTTTAGCAGAGCGCGAATGTCTGTGTGGCAGCGAATGCAGTTCCAAGGGACAGTGAAAACCAGCTAGAGCTTTCAGTGCTGGCAGCTTTCCTGTGGGCGCAATGTCTGGACGTTTCCAATTTGGCAGCCGGGCTCTGCCAGAGAGAGATACAGAGTGTTGCCCCATTACGAAGCAATGCTTTAGCAGAGCGCGAGTGTCTGTGTGGCAGCGAATGCAGTTCCAAGGGACAGTGAAAACCAGCTAGAGCTTTCAGTGCTGGCAGCTTTCCTGTGGGCGCAATCTCTGGACGTTTCCAATTTGGCAGCCGGGCTCTGCCAGAGAGAGATACAGAGTGTTGCCCCATTACGAAGCAATGCTTTAGCAGAGCGCGAATGTCTGTGTGGCAGCGAATGCAGTTCCAAGGGACAGTGAAAACCAGCTAGAGCTTTCAGTGCTGGCAGCTTTCCTGTGGGCGCAATCTCTGGACGTTTCCAATTTGGCAGCCGGGCTCTGCCAGAGAGAGATACAGAGTGTTGCCCCATTACGAAGCAATGCTTTAGCAGAGCGCGAATGTCTGTGTGGCAGCGAATGCAGTTCCAAGGGACAGTGAAAACCAGCTAGAGCTTTCAGTGCTGGCAGCTTTCCTGTGGGCGCAATGTCTGGACGTTTCCAATTTGGCAGCCGGGCTCTGCCAGAGAGAGATACAGAGTGTTGCCCCATTACAAAGCAATGCTTTAGCAGAGTGCGAATGTCTGTGTGGCAGCGAATGCAGTTCCAAGGGACAGTGAAAACCAGCTAGAGCTTTCAGTGCTGGCAGCTTTCCTGTGGGCGCAATCTCTGGACGTTTCCAATTTGGCAGCCGGGCTCTGCCAGAGAGAGATACAGAGTGTTGCCCCATTACGAAGCAATGCTTTAGCAGAGCGCGAATGTCTGTGTGGCAGCGAATGCAGTTCCAAGGGACAGTGAAAACCAGCTAGAGCTTTCAGTGCTGGCAGCTTTCCTGTGGGCGCAATGTCTGGACGTTTCCAATTTGGCAGCCGGGCTCTGCCAGAGAGAGATACAGAGTGTTGCCCCATTAGGAAGCAATGCTTTAGCAGAGCGCGAATGTCTGTGTGGCAGCGAATGCAGTTCCAAGGGACAGTGAAAACCAGCTAGAGCTTTCAGTGCTGGCAGCTTTCCTGTGGGCGCAATGTCTGGACGTTTCCAATTTGGCAGCCGGGCTCTGCCAGAGAGAGATACAGAGTGTTGCCCCATTAGGAAGCAATGCTTTAGCAGAGCGCGAATGTCTGTGTGGCAGCGAATGCAGTTCCAAGGGACAGTGAAAACCAGCTAGAGCTTTCAGTGCTGGCAGCTTTCCTGTGGGCGCAATCTCTGGACGTTTCCAATTTGGCAGCCGGGCTCTGCCAGAGAGAGATACAGAGTGTTGCCCCATTAGGAAGCAATGCTTTAGCAGAGCGCGAATGTCTGTGTGGCAGCGAATGCAGTTCCAAGGGACAGTGAAAACCAGCTAGAGCTTTCAGTGCTGGCAGCTTTCCTGTGGGCGCAATCTCTGGACGTTTCCAATTTGGCAGCCGGGCTCTGCCAGAGAGAGATACAGAGTGTTGCCCCATTACGAAGCAATGCTTTAGCAGAGCGCGAATGTCTGTGTGGCAGCGAATGCAGTTCCAAGGGACAGTGAAAACCAGCTAGAGCTTTCAGTGCTGGCAGCTTTCCTGTGGGCGCAATGTCTGGACGTTTCCAATTTGGCAGCCGGGCTCTGCCAGAGAGAGATACAGAGTGTTGCCCCATTACGAAGCAATGCTTTAGCAGAGCGCGAATGTCTGTGTGGCAGCGAATGCAGTTCCAAGGGACAGTGAAAACCAGCTAGAGCTTTCAGTGCTGGCAGCTTTCCTGTGGGCGCAATGTCTGGACGTTTCCAATTTGGCAGCCGGGCTCTGCCAGAGAGAGATACAGAGTGTTGCCCCATTACGAAGCAATGCTTTAGCAGAGCGCGAATGTCTGTGTGGCAGCGAATGCAGTTCCAAGGGACAGTGAAAACCAGCTAGAGCTTTCAGTGCTGGCAGCTTTCCTGTGGGCGCAATCTCTGGACGTTTCCAATTTGGCAGCCGGGCTCTGCCAGAGAGTGATACAGAGTGTTGCCCCATTAGGAAGCAAAGCTTTAGCAGAGTGCGAATGTCTGTGTGGCAGCGAATGCAGTTCCAAGGGACAGTGAAAACCAGCTAGAGCTTTCAGTGCTGGCAGCTTTCCTGTGGGCGCAATCTCTGGACGTTTCCAATTTGGCAGCCGGGCTCTGCCAGACAGAGATACAGAGTGTTGCCCCATTACGAAGCAATGCTTTAGCAGAGCGCGAATGTCTGTGTGGCAGCGAATGCAGTTCCAAGGGACAGTGAAAACCAGCTAGAGCTTTCAGTGCTGGCAGCTTTCCTGTGGGCGCAATCTCTGGACGTTTCCAATTTGGCAGCCGGGCTCTGCCAGAGAGAGATACAGAGTGTTGCCCCATTACGAAGCAATGCTTTAGCAGAGCGCGAGTGTCTGTGTGGCAGCGAATGCAGTTCCAAGGGACAGTGAAAACCAGCTAGAGCTTTCAGTGCTGGCAGCTTTCCTGTGGGCGCAATGTCTGGACGTTTCCAATTTGGCAGCCGGGCTCTGCCAGAGAGAGATACAGAGTGTTGCCCCATTACGAAGCAATGCTTTAGCAGAGCGCGAATGTCTGTGTGGCAGCGAATGCAGTTCCAAGGGACAGTGAAAACCAGCTAGAGCTTTCAGTGCTGGCAGCTTTCCTGTGGGCGCAATCTCTGGACGTTTCCAATTTGGCAGCCGGGCTCTGCCAGAGAGAGATACAGAGTGTTGCCCCATTAGGAAGCAATGCTTTAGCAGAGCGCGAATGTCTGTGTGGCAGCGAATGCAGTTCCAAGGGACAGTGAAAACCAGCTAGAGCTTTCAGTGCTGGCAGCTTTCCTGTGGGCGCAATGTCTGGACGTTTCCAATTTGGCAGCCGGGCTCTGCCAGAGAGAGATACAGAGTGTTGCCCCATTAGGAAGCAATGCTTTAGCAGAGCGCGAATGTCTGTGTGGCAGCGAATGCAGTTCCAAGGGACAGTGAAAACCAGCTAGAGCTTTCAGTGCTGGCAGCTTTCCTGTGGGCGCAATGTCTGGACGTTTCGAATTTCACTGCCGGGCACTGGGAGAAAGTCATAGAGAGTGTTGCCCCATTAGGAAGCAATGCTTTAGCAGAGCGCGAATGTCTGTGTGGCAGCGAATGCAGTTCCAAGGGACAGTGAAAACCAGCTAGAGCTTTCAGTGCTGGCAGCTTTCCTGTGGGCGCAATGTCTGGACGTTTCCAATTTGGCAGCCGGGCTCTGCCAGAGAGAGATACAGAGTGTTGCCCCATTACGAAGCAATGCTTTAGCAGAGCGCGAATGTCTGTGTGGCAGCGAATGCAGTTCCAAGGGACAGTGAAAACCAGCTAGAGCTTTCAGTGCTGGCAGCTTTCCTGTGGGCGCAATGTCTGGACGTTTCCAATTTGGCAGCCGGGCTCTGCCAGAGAGTGATACAGAGTGTTGCCCCATTAGGAAGCAATGCTTTAGCAGAGCGCGAATGTCTGTGTGGCAGCGAATGCAGTTCGAAGGGACAGTGAAAACCAGCTAGAGCTTTCAGTGCTGGCAGCTTTCCTGTGGGCGCAATGTCTGGACGTTTCCAATTTGGCAGCCGGGCTCTGCCAGAGAGAGATACAGAGTGTTGCCCCATTACGAAGCAATGCTTTAGCAGAGCGCGAATGTCTGTGTGGCAGCGAATGCAGTTCCAAGGGACAGTGAAAACCAGCTAGAGCTTTCAGTGCTGGCAGCTTTCCTGTGGGCGCAATGTCTGGACGTTTCCAATTTGGCAGCCGGGCTCTGCCAGAGAGAGATACAGAGTGTTGCCCCATTACGAAGCAATGCTTTAGCAGAGCGCGAGTGTCTGTGTGGCAGCGAATGCAGTTCCAAGGGACAGTGAAAACCAGCTAGAGCTTTCAGTGCTGGCAGCTTTCCTGTGGGCGCAATCTCTGGACGTTTCCAATTTGGCAGCCGGGCTCTGCCAGAGAGAGATACAGAGTGTTGCCCCATTACGAAGCAATGCTTTAGCAGAGCGCGAATGTCTGTGTGGCAGCGAATGCAGTTCCAAGGGACAGTGAAAACCAGCTAGAGCTTTCAGTGCTGGCAGCTTTCCTGTGGGCGCAATCTCTGGACGTTTCCAATTTGGCAGCCGGGCTCTGCCAGAGAGAGATACAGAGTGTTGCCCCATTAGGAAGCAATGCTTTAGCAGAGCGCGAATGTCTGTGTGGCAGCGAATGCAGTTCCAAGGGACAGTGAAAACCAGCTAGAGCTTTCAGTGCTGGCAGCTTTCCTGTGGGCGCAATCTCTGGACGTTTCCAATTTGGCAGCCGGGCTCTGCCAGAGAGAGATACAGAGTGTTGCCCCATTAGGAAGCAATGCTTTAGCAGAGCGCGAATGTCTGTGTGGCAGCGAATGCAGTTCCAAGGGACAGTGAAAACCAGCTAGAGCTTTCAGTGCTGGCAGCTTTCCTGTGGGCGCAATCTCTGGACGTTTCCAATTTGGCAGCCGGGCTCTGCCAGAGAGAGATACAGAGTGTTGCCCCATTAGGAAGCAATGCTTTAGCAGAGCGCGAATGTCTGTGTGGCAGCGAATGCAGTTCCAAGGGACAGTGAAAACCAGCTAGAGCTTTCAGTGCTGGCAGCTTTCCTGTGGGCGCAATGTCTGGACGTTTCCAATTTGGCAGCCGGGCTCTGCCAGAGAGAGATACAGAGTGTTGCCCCATTAGGAAGCAATGCTTTAGCAGAGAGCGAATGTCTGTGTGGCAGCGAATGCAGTTCCAAGGGACAGTGAAAACCAGCTAGAGCTTTCAGTGCTGGCAGCTTTCCTGTGGGCGCAATGTCTGGACGTTTCCAATTTGGCAGCCGGGCTCTGCCAGAGAGAGATACAGAGTGTTGCCCCATTAGGAAGCAATGCTTTAGCAGAGCGCGAATGTCTGTGTGGCAGCGAATGCAGTTCCAAGGGACAGTGAAAACCAGCTAGAGCTTTCAGTGCTGGCAGCTTTCCTGTGGGCGCAATCTCTGGACGTTTCCAATTTGGCAGCCGGGCTCTGCCAGAGAGAGATACAGAGTGTTGCCCCATTAGGAAGCAATGCTTTAGCAGAGCGCGAATGTCTGTGTGGCAGCGAATGCAGTTCCAAGGGACAGTGAAAACCAGCTAGAGCTTTCAGTGCTGGCAGCTTTCCTGTGGGCGCAATGTCTGGACGTTTCCAATTTGGCAGCCGGGCTCTGCCAGAGAGAGATACAGAGTGTTGCCCCATTACGAAGCAATGCTTTAGCAGAGCGCGAATGTCTGTGTGGCAGCGAATGCAGTTCCAAGGGACAGTGAAAACCAGCTAGAGCTTTCAGTGCTGGCAGCTTTCCTGTGGGCGCAATGTCTGGACGTTTCCAATTTGGCAGCCGGGCTCTGCCAGAGAGAGATACAGAGTGTTGCCCCATTACGAAGCAATGCTTTAGCAGAGCGCGAATGTCTGTGTGGCAGCGAATGCAGTTCCAAGGGACAGTGAAAACCAGCTAGAGCTTTCAGTGCTGGCAGCTTTCCTGTGGGCGCAATGTCTGGACGTTTCCAATTTGGCAGCCGGGCTCTGCCAGAGAGAGATACAGAGTGTTGCCCCATTACGAAGCAATGCTTTAGCAGAGCGCGAATGTCTGTGTGGCAGCGAATGCAGTTCCAAGGGACAGTGAAAACCAGCTAGAGCTTTCAGTGCTGGCAGCTTTCCTGTGGGCGCAATCTCTGGACGTTTCCAATTTGGCAGCCGGGCTCTGCCAGAGAGTGATACAGAGTGTTGCCCCATTAGGAAGCAAAGCTTTAGCAGAGTGCGAATGTCTGTGTGGCAGCGAATGCAGTTCCAAGGGACAGTGAAAACCAGCTAGAGCTTTCAGTGCTGGCAGCTTTCCTGTGGGCGCAATCTCTGGACGTTTCCAATTTGGCAGCCGGGCTCTGCCAGACAGAGATACAGAGTGTTGCCCCATTACGAAGCAATGCTTTAGCAGAGCGCGAATGTCTGTGTGGCAGCGAATGCAGTTCCAAGGGACAGTGAAAACCAGCTAGAGCTTTCAGTGCTGGCAGCTTTCCTGTGGGCGCAATCTCTGGACGTTTCCAATTTGGCAGCCGGGCTCTGCCAGAGAGAGATACAGAGTGTTGCCCCATTAGGAAGCAATGCTTTAGCAGAGCGCGAGTGTCTGTGTGGCAGCGAATGCAGTTCCAAGGGACAGTGAAAACCAGCTAGAGCTTTCAGTGCTGGCAGCTTTCCTGTGGGCGCAATGTCTGGACGTTTCCAATTTGGCAGCCGGGCTCTGCCAGAGAGAGATACAGAGTGTTGCCCCATTACGAAGCAATGCTTTAGCAGAGCGCGAATGTCTGTGTGGCAGCGAATGCAGTTCCAAGGGACAGTGAAAACCAGCTAGAGCTTTCAGTGCTGGCAGCTTTCCTGTGGGCGCAATGTCTGGACGTTTCCAATTTGGCAGCCGGGCTCTGCCAGAGAGAGATACAGAGTGTTGCCCCATTAGGAAGCAATGCTTTAGCAGAGCGCGAATGTCTGTGTGGCAGCGAATGCAGTTCCAAGGGACAGTGAAAACCAGCTAGAGCTTTCAGTGCTGGCAGCTTTCCTGTGGGCGCAATCTCTGGACGTTTCCAATTTGGCAGCCGGGCTCTGCCAGAGAGAGATACAGAGTGTTGCCCCATTAGGAAGCAATGCTTTAGCAGAGCGCGAATGTCTGTGTGGCAGCGAATGCAGTTCCAAGGGACAGTGAAAACCAGCTAGAGCTTTCAGTGCTGGCAGCTTTCCTGTGGGCGCAATCTCTGGACGTTTCCAATTTGGCAGCCGGGCTCTGCCAGAGAGAGATACAGAGTGTTGCCCCATTACGAAGCAATGCTTTAGCAGAGCGCGAATGTCTGTGTGGCAGCGAATGCAGTTCGAAGGGACAGTGAAAACCAGCTAGAGCTTTCAGTGCTGGCAGCTTTCCTGTGGGCGCAATGTCTGGACGTTTCCAATTTGGCAGCCGGGCTCTGCCAGAGAGAGATACAGAGTGTTGCCCCATTACGAAGCAATGCTTTAGCAGAGCGCGAATGTCTGTGTGGCAGCGAATGCAGTTCCAAGGGACAGTGAAAACCAGCTAGAGCTTTCAGTGCTGGCAGCTTTCCTGTGGGCGCAATCTCTGGACGTTTCCAATTTGGCAGCCGGGCTCTGCCAGAGAGAGATACAGAGTGTTGCCCCATTAGGAAGCAATGCTTTAGCAGAGCGCGAATGTCTGTGTGGCAGCGAATGCAGTTCCAAGGGACAGTGAAAACCAGCTAGAGCTTTCAGTGCTGGCAGCTTTCCTGTGGGCGCAATGTCTGGACGTTTCCAATTTGGCAGCCGGGCTCTGCCAGAGAGAGATACAGAGTGTTGCCCCATTAGGAAGCAATGCTTTAGCAGAGCGCGAATGTCTGTGTGGCAGCGAATGCAGTTCCAAGGGACAGTGAAAACCAGCTAGAGCTTTCAGTGCTGGCAGCTTTCCTGTGGGCGCAATCTCTGGACGTTTCCAATTTGGCAGCCGGGCTCTGCCAGAGAGAGATACAGAGTGTTGCCCCATTACGAAGCAATGCTTTAGCAGAGCGCGAATGTCTGTGTGGCAGCGAATGCAGTTCCAAGGGACAGTGAAAACCAGCTAGAGCTTTCAGTGCTGGCAGCTTTCCTGTGGGCGCAATCTCTGGACGTTTCCAATTTGGCAGCCGGGCTCTGCCAGAGAGAGATACAGAGTGTTGCCCCATTAGGAAGCAATGCTTTAGCAGAGCGCGAATGTCTGTGTGGCAGCGAATGCAGTTCCAAGGGACAGTGAAAACCAGCTAGAGCTTTCAGTGCTGGCAGCTTTCCTGTGGGCGCAATGTCTGGACGTTTCCAATTTGGCAGCCGGGCTCTGCCAGAGAGAGATACAGAGTGTTGCCCCATTAGGAAGCAATGCTTTAGCAGAGCGCGAATGTCTGTGTGGCAGCGAATGCAGTTCCAAGGGACAGTGAAAACCAGCTAGAGCTTTCAGTGCTGGCAGCTTTCCTGTGGGCGCAATCTCTGGACGTTTCCAATTTGGCAGCCGGGCTCTGCCAGAGAGAGATACAGAGTGTTGCCCCATTACGAAGCAATGCTTTAGCAGAGCGCGAATGTCTGTGTGGCAGCGAATGCAGTTCCAAGGGACAGTGAAAACCAGCTAGAGCTTTCAGTGCTGGCAGCTTTCCTGTGGGCGCAATGTCTGGACGTTTCCAATTTGGCAGCCGGGCTCTGCCAGAGAGAGATACAGAGTGTTGCCCCATTACGAAGCAATGCTTTAGCAGAGCGCGAATGTCTGTGTGGCAGCGAATGCAGTTCCAAGGGACAGTGAAAACCAGCTAGAGCTTTCAGTGCTGGCAGCTTTCCTGTGGGCGCAATGTCTGGACGTTTCCAATTTGGCAGCCGGGCTCTGCCAGAGAGAGATACAGAGTGTTGCCCCATTACGAAGCAATGCTTTAGCAGAGCGCGAATGTCTGTGTGGCAGCGAATGCAGTTCCAAGGGACAGTGAAAACCAGCTAGAGCTTTCAGTGCTGGCAGCTTTCCTGTGGGCGCAATGTCTGGACGTTTCCAATTTGGCAGCCGGGCTCTGCCAGAGAGTGATACAGAGTGTTGCCCCATTAGGAAGCAATGCTTTAGCAGAGCGCGAATGTCTGTGTGGCAGCGAATGCAGTTCGAAGGGACAGTGAAAACCAGCTAGAGCTTTCAGTGCTGGCAGCTTTCCTGTGGGCGCAATGTCTGGACGTTTCCAATTTGGCAGCCGGGCTCTGCCAGAGAGAGATACAGAGTGTTGCCCCATTACGAAGCAATGCTTTAGCAGAGCGCGAATGTCTGTGTGGCAGCGAATGCAGTTCCAAGGGACAGTGAAAACCAGCTAGAGCTTTCAGTGCTGGCAGCTTTCCTGTGGGCGCAATGTCTGGACGTTTCCAATTTGGCAGCCGGGCTCTGCCAGAGAGAGATACAGAGTGTTGCCCCATTACGAAGCAATGCTTTAGCAGAGCGCGAGTGTCTGTGTGGCAGCGAATGCAGTTCCAAGGGACAGTGAAAACCAGCTAGAGCTTTCAGTGCTGGCAGCTTTCCTGTGGGCGCAATCTCTGGACGTTTCCAATTTGGCAGCCGGGCTCTGCCAGAGAGAGATACAGAGTGTTGCCCCATTACGAAGCAATGCTTTAGCAGAGCGCGAATGTCTGTGTGGCAGCGAATGCAGTTCCAAGGGACAGTGAAAACCAGCTAGAGCTTTCAGTGCTGGCAGCTTTCCTGTGGGCGCAATCTCTGGACGTTTCCAATTTGGCAGCCGGGCTCTGCCAGAGAGAGATACAGAGTGTTGCCCCATTAGGAAGCAATGCTTTAGCAGAGCGCGAATGTCTGTGTGGCAGCGAATGCAGTTCCAAGGGACAGTGAAAACCAGCTAGAGCTTTCAGTGCTGGCAGCTTTCCTGTGGGCGCAATCTCTGGACGTTTCCAATTTGGCAGCCGGGCTCTGCCAGAGAGAGATACAGAGTGTTGCCCCATTAGGAAGCAATGCTTTAGCAGAGCGCGAATGTCTGTGTGGCAGCGAATGCAGTTCCAAGGGACAGTGAAAACCAGCTAGAGCTTTCAGTGCTGGCAGCTTTCCTGTGGGCGCAATCTCTGGACGTTTCCAATTTGGCAGCCGGGCTCTGCCAGAGAGAGATACAGAGTGTTGCCCCATTAGGAAGCAATGCTTTAGCAGAGCGCGAATGTCTGTGTGGCAGCGAATGCAGTTCCAAGGGACAGTGAAAACCAGCTAGAGCTTTCAGTGCTGGCAGCTTTCCTGTGGGCGCAATGTCTGGACGTTTCCAATTTGGCAGCCGGGCTCTGCCAGAGAGAGATACAGAGTGTTGCCCCATTAGGAAGCAATGCTTTAGCAGAGAGCGAATGTCTGTGTGGCAGCGAATGCAGTTCCAAGGGACAGTGAAAACCAGCTAGAGCTTTCAGTGCTGGCAGCTTTCCTGTGGGCGCAATGTCTGGACGTTTCCAATTTGGCAGCCGGGCTCTGCCAGAGAGAGATACAGAGTGTTGCCCCATTAGGAAGCAATGCTTTAGCAGAGCGCGAATGTCTGTGTGGCAGCGAATGCAGTTCCAAGGGACAGTGAAAACCAGCTAGAGCTTTCAGTGCTGGCAGCTTTCCTGTGGGCGCAATCTCTGGACGTTTCCAATTTGGCAGCCGGGCTCTGCCAGAGAGAGATACAGAGTGTTGCCCCATTAGGAAGCAATGCTTTAGCAGAGCGCGAATGTCTGTGTGGCAGCGAATGCAGTTCCAAGGGACAGTGAAAACCAGCTAGAGCTTTCAGTGCTGGCAGCTTTCCTGTGGGCGCAATGTCTGGACGTTTCCAATTTGGCAGCCGGGCTCTGCCAGAGAGAGATACAGAGTGTTGCCCCATTACGAAGCAATGCTTTAGCAGAGCGCGAATGTCTGTGTGGCAGCGAATGCAGTTCCAAGGGACAGTGAAAACCAGCTAGAGCTTTCAGTGCTGGCAGCTTTCCTGTGGGCGCAATGTCTGGACGTTTCCAATTTGGCAGCCGGGCTCTGCCAGAGAGAGATACAGAGTGTTGCCCCATTACGAAGCAATGCTTTAGCAGAGCGCGAATGTCTGTGTGGCAGCGAATGCAGTTCCAAGGGACAGTGAAAACCAGCTAGAGCTTTCAGTGCTGGCAGCTTTCCTGTGGGCGCAATGTCTGGACGTTTCCAATTTGGCAGCCGGGCTCTGCCAGAGAGAGATACAGAGTGTTGCCCCATTACGAAGCAATGCTTTAGCAGAGCGCGAATGTCTGTGTGGCAGCGAATGCAGTTCCAAGGGACAGTGAAAACCAGCTAGAGCTTTCAGTGCTGGCAGCTTTCCTGTGGGCGCAATCTCTGGACGTTTCCAATTTGGCAGCCGGGCTCTGCCAGAGAGTGATACAGAGTGTTGCCCCATTAGGAAGCAAAGCTTTAGCAGAGTGCGAATGTCTGTGTGGCAGCGAATGCAGTTCCAAGGGACAGTGAAAACCAGCTAGAGCTTTCAGTGCTGGCAGCTTTCCTGTGGGCGCAATCTCTGGACGTTTCCAATTTGGCAGCCGGGCTCTGCCAGACAGAGATACAGAGTGTTGCCCCATTACGAAGCAATGCTTTAGCAGAGCGCGAATGTCTGTGTGGCAGCGAATGCAGTTCCAAGGGACAGTGAAAACCAGCTAGAGCTTTCAGTGCTGGCAGCTTTCCTGTGGGCGCAATGTCTGGACGTTTCCAATTTGGCAGCCGGGCTCTGCCAGAGAGAGATACAGAGTGTTGCCCCATTAGGAAGCAATGCTTTAGCAGAGCGCGAGTGTCTGTGTGGCAGCGAATGCAGTTCCAAGGGACAGTGAAAACCAGCTAGAGCTTTCAGTGCTGGCAGCTTTCCTGTGGGCGCAATGTCTGGACGTTTCCAATTTGGCAGCCGGGCTCTGCCAGAGAGAGATACAGAGTGTTGCCCCATTACGAAGCAATGCTTTAGCAGAGCGCGAATGTCTGTGTGGCAGCGAATGCCGTTCCAAGGGACAGTGAAAACCAGCTAGAGCTTTCAGTGCTGGCAGCTTTCCTGTGGGCGCAATGTCTGGACGTTTCCAATTTGGCAGCCGGGCTCTGCCAGAGAGAGATACAGAGTGTTGCCCCATTAGGAAGCAATGCTTTAGCAGAGCGCGAATGTCTGTGTGGCAGCGAATGCAGTTCCAAGGGACAGTGAAAACCAGCTAGAGCTTTCAGTGCTGGCAGCTTTCCTGTGGGCGCAATCTCTGGACGTTTCCAATTTGGCAGCCGGGCTCTGCCAGAGAGAGATACAGAGTGTTGCCCCATTAGGAAGCAATGCTTTAGCAGAGCGCGAATGTCTGTGTGGCAGCGAATGCAGTTCCAAGGGACAGTGAAAACCAGCTAGAGCTTTCAGTGCTGGCAGCTTTCCTGTGGGCGCAATCTCTGGACGTTTCCAATTTGGCAGCCGGGCTCTGCCAGAGAGAGATACAGAGTGTTGCCCCATTACGAAGCAATGCTTTAGCAGAGCGCGAATGTCTGTGTGGCAGCGAATGCAGTTCCAAGGGACAGTGAAAACCAGCTAGAGCTTTCAGTGCTGGCAGCTTTCCTGTGGGCGCAATGTCTGGACGTTTCCAATTTGGCAGCCGGGCTCTGCCAGAGAGAGATACAGAGTGTTGCCCCATTACGAAGCAATGCTTTAGCAGAGCGCGAATGTCTGTGTGGCAGCGAATGCAGTTCCAAGGGACAGTGAAAACCAGCTAGAGCTTTCAGTGCTGGCAGCTTTCCTGTGGGCGCAATCTCTGGACGTTTCCAATTTGGCAGCCGGGCTCTGCCAGAGAGAGATACAGAGTGTTGCCCCATTACGAAGCAATGCTTTAGCAGAGCGCGAATGTCTGTGTGGCAGCGAATGCAGTTCCAAGGGACAGTGAAAACCAGCTAGAGCTTTCAGTGCTGGCAGCTTTCCTGTGGGCGCAATGTCTGGACGTTTCCAATTTGGCAGCCGGGCTCTGCCAGAGAGAGATACAGAGTGTTGCCCCATTAGGAAGCAATGCTTTAGCAGAGCGCGAATGTCTGTGTGGCAGCGAATGCAGTTCCAAGGGACAGTGAAAACCAGCTAGAGCTTTCAGTGCTGGCAGCTTTCCTGTGGGCGCAATGTCTGGACGTTTCCAATTTGGCAGCCGGGCTCTGCCAGAGAGAGATACAGAGTGTTGCCCCATTAGGAAGCAATGCTTTAGCAGAGCGCGAATGTCTGTGTGGCAGCGAATGCAGTTCCAAGGGACAGTGAAAACCAGCTAGAGCTTTCAGTGCTGGCAGCTTTCCTGTGGGCGCAATCTCTGGACGTTTCCAATTTGGCAGCCGGGCTCTGCCAGAGAGAGATACAGAGTGTTGCCCCATTACGAAGCAATGCTTTAGCAGAGCGCGAATGTCTGTGTGGCAGCGAATGCAGTTCCAAGGGACAGTGAAAACCAGCTAGAGCTTTCAGTGCTGGCAGCTTTCCTGTGGGCGCAATCTCTGGACGTTTCCAATTTGGCAGCCGGGCTCTGCCAGAGAGAGATACAGAGTGTTGCCCCATTAGGAAGCAATGCTTTAGCAGAGCGCGAATGTCTGTGTGGCAGCGAATGCAGTTCCAAGGGACAGTGAAAACCAGCTAGAGCTTTCAGTGCTGGCAGCTTTCCTGTGGGCGCAATGTCTGGACGTTTCCAATTTGGCAGCCGGGCTCTGCCAGAGAGAGATACAGAGTGTTGCCCCATTAGGAAGCAATGCTTTAGCAGAGCGCGAATGTCTGTGTGGCAGCGAATGCAGTTCCAAGGGACAGTGAAAACCAGCTAGAGCTTTCAGTGCTGGCAGCTTTCCTGTGGGCGCAATCTCTGGACGTTTCCAATTTGGCAGCCGGGCTCTGCCAGAGAGAGATACAGAGTGTTGCCCCATTACGAAGCAATGCTTTAGCAGAGCGCGAATGTCTGTGTGGCAGCGAATGCAGTTCCAAGGGACAGTGAAAACCAGCTAGAGCTTTCAGTGCTGGCAGCTTTCCTGTGGGCGCAATGTCTGGACGTTTCCAATTTGGCAGCCGGGCTCTGCCAGAGAGAGATACAGAGTGTTGCCCCATTACGAAGCAATGCTTTAGCAGAGCGCGAATGTCTGTGTGGCAGCGAATGCAGTTCCAAGGGACAGTGAAAACCAGCTAGAGCTTTCAGTGCTGGCAGCTTTCCTGTGGGCGCAATGTCTGGACGTTTCCAATTTGGCAGCCGGGCTCTGCCAGAGAGAGATACAGAGTGTTGCCCCATTAGGAAGCAATGCTTTAGCAGAGCGCGAATGTCTGTGTGGCAGCGAATGCAGTTCCAAGGGACAGTGAAAACCAGCTAGAGCTTTCAGTGCTGGCAGCTTTCCTGTGGGCGCAATCTCTGGACGTTTCCAATTTGGCAGCCGGGCTCTGCCAGAGAGAGATACAGAGTGTTGCCCCATTAGGAAGCAATGCTTTAGCTGAGCGCGAATGTCTGTGTGGCAGCGAATGCAGTTCCAAGGGACAGTGAAAACCAGCTAGAGCTTTCAGTGCTGGCAGCTTTCCTGTGGGCGCAATCTCTGGACGTTTCCAATTTGGCAGCCGGGCTCTGCCAGAGAGAGATACAGAGTGTTGCCCCATTACGAAGCAATGCTTTAGCAGAGCGCGAATGTCTGTGTGGCAGCGAATGCAGTTCCAAGGGACAGTGAAAACCAGCTAGAGCTTTCAGTGCTGGCAGCTTTCCTGTGGGCGCAATGTCTGGACGTTTCCAATTTGGCAGCCGGGCTCTGCCAGAGAGAGATACAGAGTGTTGCCCCATTACGAAGCAATGCTTTAGCAGAGCGCGAATGTCTGTGTGGCAGCGAATGCAGTTCCAAGGGACAGTGAAAACCAGCTAGAGCTTTCAGTGCTGGCAGCTTTCCTGTGGGCGCAATGTCTGGACGTTTCCAATTTGGCAGCCGGGCTCTGCCAGAGAGAGATACAGAGTGTTGCCCCATTACAAAGCAATGCTTTAGCAGAGCGCGAATGTCTGTGTGGCAGCGAATGCAGTTCCAAGGGACAGTGAAAACCAGCTAGAGCTTTCAGTGCTGGCAGCTTTCCTGTGGGCGCAATGTCTGGACGTTTCCAATTTGGCAGCCGGGCTCTGCCAGAGAGAGATACAGAGTGTTGCCCCATTAGGAAGCAATGCTTTAGCAGAGCGCGAATGTCTGTGTGGCAGCGAATGCAGTTCCAAGGGACAGTGAAAACCAGCTAGAGCTTTCAGTGCTGGCAGCTTTCCTGTGGGCGCAATGTCTGGACGTTTCCAATTTGGCAGCCGGGCTCTGCCAGAGAGAGATACAGAGTGTTGCCCCATTAGGAAGCAATGCTTTAGCAGAGCGCGAATGTCTGTGTGGCAGCGAATGCAGTTCCAAGGGACAGTGAAAACCAGCTAGAGCTTTCAGTGCTGGCAGCTTTCCTGTGGGCGCAATGTCTGGACGTTTCCAATTTGGCAGCCGGGCTCTGCCAGAGAGAGATACAGAGTGTTGCCCCATTACGAAGCAATGCTTTAGCAGAGCGCGAATGTCTGTGTGGCAGCGAATGCAGTTCCAAGGGACAGTGAAAACCAGCTAGAGCTTTCAGTGCTGGCAGCTTTCCTGTGGGCGCAATGTCTGGACGTTTCCAATTTGGCAGCCGGGCTCTGCCAGAGAGAGATACAGAGTGTTGCCCCATTACGAAGCAATGCTTTAGCAGAGCGCGAATGTCTGTGTGGCAGCGAATGCAGTTCCAAGGGACAGTGAAAACCAGCTAGAGCTTTCAGTGCTGGCAGCTTTCCTGTGGGCGCAATGTCTGGACGTTTCCAATTTGGCAGCCGGGCTCTGCCAGAGAGAGATACAGAGTGTTGCCCCATTACGAAGCAATGCTTTAGCAGAGCGCGAATGTCTGTGTGGCAGCGAATGCAGTTCCAAGGGACAGTGAAAACCAGCTAGAGCTTTCAGTGCTGGCATCTTTCCTGTGGGCGCAATCTCTGGACGTTTCCAATTTGGCAGCCGGGCTCTGCCAGAGAGTGATACAGAGTGTTGCCCCATTAGGAAGCAAAGCTTTAGCAGAGTGCGAATGTCTGTGTGGCAGCGAATGCAGTTCCAAGGGACAGTGAAAACCAGCTAGAGCTTTCAGTGCTGGCAGCTTTCCTGTGGGCGCAATCTCTGGACGTTTCCAATTTGGCAGCCGGGCTCTGCCAGACAGAGATACAGAGTGTTGCCCCATTACGAAGCAATGCTTTAGCAGAGCGCGAATGTCTGTGTGGCAGCGAATGCAGTTCCAAGGGACAGTGAAAACCAGCTAGAGCTTTCAGTGCTGGCAGCTTTCCTGTGGGCGCAATCTCTGGACGTTTCCAATTTGGCAGCCGGGCTCTGCCAGAGAGAGATACAGAGTGTTGCCCCATTACGAAGCAATGCTTTAGCAGAGCGCGAGTGTCTGTGTGGCAGCGAATGCAGTTCCAAGGGACAGTGAAAACCAGCTAGAGCTTTCAGTGCTGGCAGCTTTCCTGTGGGCGCAATGTCTGGACGTTTCCAATTTGGCAGCCGGGCTCTGCCAGAGAGAGATACAGAGTGTTGCCCCATTACGAAGCAATGCTTTAGCAGAGCGCGAATGTCTGTGTGGCAGCGAATGCAGTTCCAAGGGACAGTGAAAACCAGCTAGAGCTTTCAGTGCTGGCAGCTTTCCTGTGGGCGCAATGTCTGGACGTTTCCAATTTGGCAGCCGGGCTCTGCCAGAGAGAGATACAGAGTGTTGCCCCATTACGAAGCAATGCTTTAGCAGAGCGCGAATGTCTGTGTGGCAGCGAATGCAGTTCCAAGGGACAGTGAAAACCAGCTAGAGCTTTCAGTGCTGGCAGCTTTCCTGTGGGCGCAATGTCTGGACGTTTCCAATTTGGCAGCCGGGCTCTGCCAGAGAGAGATACAGAGTGTTGCCCCATTACGAAGCAATGCTTTAGCAGAGAGCGAATGTCTGTGTGGCAGCGAATGCAGTTCCAAGGGACAGTGAAAACCAGCTAGAGCTTTCAGTGCTGGCAGCTTTCCTGTGGGCGCAATCTCTGGACGTTTCCAATTTGGCAGCCGGGCTCTGCCAGAGAGAGATACAGAGTGTTGCCCCATTACGAAGCAATGCTTTAGCAGAGCGCGAATGTCTGTGTGGCAGCGAATGCAGTTCCAAGGGACAGTGAAAACCAGCTAGAGCTTTCAGTGCTGGCAGCTTTCCTGTGGGCGCAATGTCTGGACGTTTCCAATTTGGCAGCCGGGCTCTGCCAGAGAGAGATACAGAGTGTTGCCCCATTACGAAGCAATGCTTTAGCAGAGCGCGAATGTCTGTGTGGCAGCGAATGCAGTTCCAAGGGACAGTGAAAACCAGCTAGAGCTTTCAGTGCTGGCAGCTTTCCTGTGGGCGCAATGTCTGGACGTTTCCAATTTGGCAGCCGGGCTCTGCCAGAGAGAGATACAGAGTGTTGCCCCATTAGGAAGCAATGCTTTAGCAGAGCGCGAGTGTCTGTGTGGCAGCGAATGCAGTTCCAAGGGACAGTGAAAACCAGCTAGAGCTTTCAGTGCTGGCAGCTTTCCTGTGGGCGCAATGTCTGGACGTTTCCAATTTGGCAGCCGGGCTCTGCCAGAGAGAGATACAGAGTGTTGCCCCATTAGGAAGCAATGCTTTAGCAGAGCGCGAATGTCTGTGTGGCAGCGAATGCAGTTCCAAGGGACAGTGAAAACCAGCTAGAGCTTTCAGTGCTGGCAGCTTTCCTGTGGGCGCAATGTCTGGACGTTTCCAATTTGGCAGCCGGGCTCTGCCAGAGAGAGATACAGAGTGTTGCCCCATTAGGAAGCAATGCTTTAGCAGAGCGCGAATGTCTGTGTGGCAGCGAATGCAGTTCCAAGGGACAGTGAAAACCAGCTAGAGCTTTCAGTGCTGGCAGCTTTCCTGTGGGCGCAATCTCTGGACGTTTCCAATTTGGCAGCCGGGCTCTGCCAGAGAGAGATACAGAGTGTTGCCCCATTACGAAGCAATGCTTTAGCAGAGCGCGAATGTCTGTGTGGCAGCGAATGCAGTTCCAAGGGACAGTGAAAACCAGCTAGAGCTTTCAGTGCTGGCAGCTTTCCTGTGGGCGCAATGTCTGGACGTTTCCAATTTGGCAGCCGGGCTCTGCCAGAGAGAGATACAGAGTGTTGCCCCATTACGAAGCAATGCTTTAGCAGAGCGCGAATGTCTGTGTGGCAGCGAATGCAGTTCCAAGGGACAGTGAAAACCAGCTAGAGCTTTCAGTGCTGGCAGCTTTCCTGTGGGCGCAATGTCTGGACGTTTCCAATTTGGCAGCCGGGCTCTGCCAGAGAGAGATACAGAGTGTTGCCCCATTACGAAGCAATGCTTTAGCAGAGCGCGAATGTCTGTGTGGCAGCGAATGCAGTTCCAAGGGACAGTGAAAACCAGCTAGAGCTTTCAGTGCTGGCAGCTTTCCTGTGGGCGCAATCTCTGGACGTTTCCAATTTGGCAGCCGGGCTCTGCCAGAGAGAGATACAGAGTGTTGCCCCATTAGGAAGCAATGCTTTAGCAGAGCGCGAATGTCTGTGTGGCAGCGAATGCAGTTCCAAGGGACAGTGAAAACCAGCTAGAGCTTTCAGTGCTGGCAGCTTTCCTGTGGGCGCAATGTCTGGACGTTTCCAATTTGGCAGCCGGGCTCTGCCAGAGAGAGATACAGAGTGTTGCCCCATTAGGAAGCAATGCTTTAGCAGAGCGCGAATGTCTGTGTGGCAGCGAATGCAGTTCCAAGGGACAGTGAAAACCAGCTAGAGCTTTCAGTGCTGGCAGCTTTCCTGTGGGCGCAATCTCTGGACGTTTCCAATTTGGCAGCCGGGCTCTGCCAGAGAGAGATACAGAGTGTTGCCCCATTACGAAGCAATGCTTTAGCAGAGCGCGAATGTCTGTGTGGCAGCGAATGCAGTTCCAAGGGACAGTGAAAACCAGCTAGAGCTTTCAGTGCTGGCAGCTTTCCTGTGGGCGCAATGTCTGGACGTTTCCAATTTGGCAGCCGGGCTCTGCCAGAGAGAGATACAGAGTGTTGCCCCATTAGGAAGCAATGCTTTAGCAGAGCGCGAATGTCTGTGTGGCAGCGAATGCAGTTCCAAGGGACAGTGAAAACCAGCTAGAGCTTTCAGTGCTGGCAGCTTTCCTGTGGGCGCAATGTCTGGACGTTTCCAATTTGGCAGCCGGGCTCTGCCAGAGAGAGATACAGAGTGTTGCCCCATTAGGAAGCAATGCTTTAGCAGAGCGCGAATGTCTGTGTGGCAGCGAATGCAGTTCCAAGGGACAGTGAAAACCAGCTAGAGCTTTCATTGCTGGCAGCTTTCCTGTGGGCGCAATCTCTGGACGTTTCCAATTTGGCAGCCGGGCTCTGCCAGAGAGAGATACAGAGTGTTGCCCCATTAGGAAGCAATGCTTTAGCAGAGCGCGAATGTCTGTGTGGCAGCGAATGCAGTTCCAAGGGACAGTGAAAACCAGCTAGAGCTTTCAGTGCTGGCAGCTTTCCTGTGGGCGCAATCTCTGGACGTTTCCAATTTGGCAGCCGGGCTCTGCCAGAGAGAGATACAGAGTGTTGCCCCATTACGAAGCAATGCTTTAGCAGAGCGCGAATGTCTGTGTGGCAGCGAATGCAGTTCCAAGGGACAGTGAAAACCAGCTAGAGCTTTCAGTGCTGGCAGCTTTCCTGTGGGCGCAATGTCTGGACGTTTCCAATTTGGCAGCCGGGCTCTGCCAGAGAGAGATACAGAGTGTTGCCCCATTACGAAGCAATGCTTTAGCAGAGCGCGAATGTCTGTGTGGCAGCGAATGCAGTTCCAAGGGACAGTGAAAACCAGCTAGAGCTTTCAGTGCTGGCAGCTTTCCTGTGGGCGCAATGTCTGGACGTTTCCAATTTGGCAGCCGGGCTCTGCCAGAGAGAGATACAGAGTGTTGCCCCATTAGGAAGCAATGCTTTAGCAGAGCGCGAATGTCTGTGTGGCAGCGAATGCAGTTCCAAGGGACAGTGAAAACCAGCTAGAGCTTTCAGTGCTGGCAGCTTTCCTGTGGGCGCAATCTCTGGACGTTTCCAATTTGGCAGCCGGGCTCTGCCAGAGAGAGATACAGAGTGTTGCCCCATTAGGAAGCAATGCTTTAGCTGAGCGCGAATGTCTGTGTGGCAGCGAATGCAGTTCCAAGGGACAGTGAAAACCAGCTAGAGCTTTCAGTGCTGGCAGCTTTCCTGTGGGCGCAATCTCTGGACGTTTCCAATTTGGCAGCCGGGCTCTGCCAGAGAGAGATACAGAGTGTTGCCCCATTACGAAGCAATGCTTTAGCAGAGCGCGAATGTCTGTGTGGCAGCGAATGCAGTTCCAAGGGACAGTGAAAACCAGCTAGAGCTTTCAGTGCTGGCAGCTTTCCTGTGGGCGCAATGTCTGGACGTTTCCAATTTGGCAGCCGGGCTCTGCCAGAGAGAGATACAGAGTGTTGCCCCATTACGAAGCAATGCTTTAGCAGAGCGCGAATGTCTGTGTGGCAGCGAATGCAGTTCCAAGGGACAGTGAAAACCAGCTAGAGCTTTCAGTGCTGGCAGCTTTCCTGTGGGCGCAATGTCTGGACGTTTCCAATTTGGCAGCCGGGCTCTGCCAGAGAGAGATACAGAGTGTTGCCCCATTACAAAGCAATGCTTTAGCAGAGCGCGAATGTCTGTGTGGCAGCGAATGCAGTTCCAAGGGACAGTGAAAACCAGCTAGAGCTTTCAGTGCTGGCAGCTTTCCTGTGGGCGCAATGTCTGGACGTTTCCAATTTGGCAGCCGGGCTCTGCCAGAGAGAGATACAGAGTGTTGCCCCATTACGAAGCAATGCTTTAGCAGAGCGCGAATGTCTGTGTGGCAGCGAATGCAGTTCCAAGGGACAGTGAAAACCAGCTAGAGCTTTCAGTGCTGGCAGCTTTCCTGTGGGCGCAATCTCTGGACGTTTCCAATTTGGCAGCCGGGCTCTGCCAGAGAGAGATACAGAGTGTTGCCCCATTAGGAAGCAATGCTTTAGCAGAGCGCGAATGTCTGTGTGGCAGCGAATGCAGTTCCAAGGGACAGTGAAAACCAGCTAGAGCTTTCAGTGCTGGCAGCTTTCCTGTGGGCGCAATCTCTGGACGTTTCCAATTTGGCAGCCGGGCTCTGCCAGAGAGAGATACAGAGTGTTGCCCCATTAGGAAGCAATGCTTTAGCAGAGCGCGAATGTCTGTGTGGCAGCGAATGCAGTTCCAAGGGACAGTGAAAACCAGCTAGAGCTTTCAGTGCTGGCAGCTTTCCTGTGGGCGCAATGTCTGGACGTTTCCAATTTGGCAGCCGGGCTCTGCCAGAGAGAGATACAGAGTGTTGCCCCATTACGAAGCAATGCTTTAGCAGAGCGCGAATGTCTGTGTGGCAGCGAATGCAGTTCCAAGGGACAGTGAAAACCAGCTAGAGCTTTCAGTGCTGGCAGCTTTCCTGTGGGCGCAATGTCTGGACGTTTCCAATTTGGCAGCCGGGCTCTGCCAGAGAGAGATACAGAGTGTTGCCCCATTACGAAGCAATGCTTTAGCAGAGCGCGAATGTCTGTGTGGCAGCGAATGCAGTTCCAAGGGACAGTGAAAACCAGCTAGAGCTTTCAGTGCTGGCAGCTTTCCTGTGGGCGCAATGTCTGGACGTTTCCAATTTGGCAGCCGGGCTCTGCCAGAGAGAGATACAGAGTGTTGCCCCATTACGAAGCAATGCTTTAGCAGAGCGCGAATGTCTGTGTGGCAGCGAATGCAGTTCCAAGGGACAGTGAAAACCAGCTAGAGCTTTCAGTGCTGGCAGCTTTCCTGTGGGCGCAATGTCTGGACGTTTCCAATTTGGCAGCCGGGCTCTGCCAGAGAGAGATACAGAGTGTTGCCCCATTAGGAAGCAATGCTTTAGCAGAGCGCGAATGTCTGTGTGGCAGCGAATGCAGTTCCAAGGGACAGTGAAAACCAGCTAGAGCTTTCAGTGCTGGCAGCTTTCCTGTGGGCGCAATGTCTGGACGTTTCCAATTTGGCAGCCGGGCTCTGCCAGAGAGAGATACAGAGTGTTGCCCCATTAGGAAGCAATGCTTTAGCAGAGCGCGAATGTCTGTGTGGCAGCGAATGCAGTTCCAAGGGACAGTGAAAACCAGCTAGAGCTTTCAGTGCTGGCAGCTTTCCTGTGGGCGCAATGTCTGGACGTTTCCAATTTGGCAGCCGGGCTCTGCCAGAGAGAGATACAGAGTGTTGCCCCATTAGGAAGCAATGCTTTAGCAGAGCGCGAATGTCTGTGTGGCAGCGAATGCAGTTCCAAGGGACAGTGAAAACCAGCTAGAGCTTTCAGTGCTGGCAGCTTTCCTGTGGGCGCAATGTCTGGACGTTTCCAATTTGGCAGCCGGGCTCTGCCAGAGAGAGATACAGAGTGTTGCCCCATTAGGAAGCAATGCTTTAGCAGAGCGCGAATGTCTGTGTGGCAGCGAATGCAGTTCCAAGGGACAGTGAAAACCAGCTAGAGCTTTCAGTGCTGGCAGCTTTCCTGTGGGCGCAATCTCTGGACGTTTCCAATTTGGCAGCCGGGCTCTGCCAGAGAGAGATACAGAGTGTTGCCCCATTACGAAGCAATGCTTTAGCAGAGCGCGAATGTCTGTGTGGCAGCGAATGCAGTTCCAAGGGACAGTGAAAACCAGCTAGAGCTTTCAGTGCTGGCAGCTTTCCTGTGGGCGCAATGTCTGGACGTTTCCAATTTGGCAGCCGGGCTCTGCCAGAGAGAGATACAGAGTGTTGCCCCATTACGAAGCAATGCTTTAGCAGAGCGCGAATGTCTGTGTGGCAGCGAATGCAGTTCCAAGGGACAGTGAAAACCAGCTAGAGCTTTCAGTGCTGGCAGCTTTCCTGTGGGCGCAATGTCTGGACGTTTCCAATTTGGCAGCCGGGCTCTGCCAGAGAGAGATACAGAGTGTTGCCCCATTACGAAGCAATGCTTTAGCAGAGCGCGAATGTCTGTGTGGCAGCGAATGCAGTTCCAAGGGACAGTGAAAACCAGCTAGAGCTTTCAGTGCTGGCAGCTTTCCTGTGGGCGCAATCTCTGGACGTTTCCAATTTGGCAGCCGGGCTCTGCCAGAGAGAGATACAGAGTGTTGCCCCATTAGGAAGCAATGCTTTAGCAGAGCGCGAATGTCTGTGTGGCAGCGAATGCAGTTCCAAGGGACAGTGAAAACCAGCTAGAGCTTTCAGTGCTGGCAGCTTTCCTGTGGGCGCAATGTCTGGACGTTTCCAATTTGGCAGCCGGGCTCTGCCAGAGAGAGATACAGAGTGTTGCCCCATTAGGAAGCAATGCTTTAGCAGAGCGCGAATGTCTGTGTGGCAGCGAATGCAGTTCCAAGGGACAGTGAAAACCAGCTAGAGCTTTCAGTGCTGGCAGCTTTCCTGTGGGCGCAATCTCTGGACGTTTCCAATTTGGCAGCCGGGCTCTGCCAGAGAGAGATACAGAGTGTTGCCCCATTACGAAGCAATGCTTTAGCAGAGCGCGAATGTCTGTGTGGCAGCGAATGCAGTTCCAAGGGACAGTGAAAACCAGCTAGAGCTTTCAGTGCTGGCAGCTTTCCTGTGGGCGCAATGTCTGGACGTTTCCAATTTGGCAGCCGGGCTCTGCCAGAGAGAGATACAGAGTGTTGCCCCATTAGGAAGCAATGCTTTAGCAGAGCGCGAATGTCTGTGTGGCAGCGAATGCAGTTCCAAGGGACAGTGAAAACCAGCTAGAGCTTTCAGTGCTGGCAGCTTTCCTGTGGGCGCAATGTCTGGACGTTTCCAATTTGGCAGCCGGGCTCTGCCAGAGAGAGATACAGAGTGTTGCCCCATTAGGAAGCAATGCTTTAGCAGAGCGCGAATGTCTGTGTGGCAGCGAATGCAGTTCCAAGGGACAGTGAAAACCAGCTAGAGCTTTCAGTGCTGGCAGCTTTCCTGTGGGCGCAATCTCTGGACGTTTCCAATTTGGCAGCCGGGCTCTGCCAGAGAGAGATACAGAGTGTTGCCCCATTAGGAAGCAATGCTTTAGCAGAGCGCGAATGTCTGTGTGGCAGCGAATGCAGTTCCAAGGGACAGTGAAAACCAGCTAGAGCTTTCAGTGCTGGCAGCTTTCCTGTGGGCGCAATCTCTGGACGTTTCCAATTTGGCAGCCGGGCTCTGCCAGAGAGAGATACAGAGTGTTGCCCCATTACGAAGCAATGCTTTAGCAGAGCGCGAATGTCTGTGTGGCAGCGAATGCAGTTCCAAGGGACAGTGAAAACCAGCTAGAGCTTTCAGTGCTGGCAGCTTTCCTGTGGGCGCAATGTCTGGACGTTTCCAATTTGGCAGCCGGGCTCTGCCAGAGAGAGATACAGAGTGTTGCCCCATTACGAAGCAATGCTTTAGCAGAGCGCGAATGTCTGTGTGGCAGCGAATGCAGTTCCAAGGGACAAGTGAAAACCAGCTAGAGCTTTCAGTGCTGGCAGCTTTCCTGTGGGCGCAATGTCTGGACGTTTCCAATTTGGCAGCCGGGCTCTGCCAGAGAGAGATACAGAGTGTTGCCCCATTAGGAAGCAATGCTTTAGCAGAGCGCGAATGTCTGTGTGGCAGCGAATGCAGTTCCAAGGGACAGTGAAAACCAGCTAGAGCTTTCAGTGCTGGCAGCTTTCCTGTGGGCGCAATCTCTGGACGTTTCCAATTTGGCAGCCGGGCTCTGCCAGAGAGAGATACAGAGTGTTGCCCCATTAGGAAGCAATGCTTTAGCAGAGCGCGAATGTCTGTGTGGCAGCGAATGCAGTTCCAAGGGACAGTGAAAACCAGCTAGAGCTTTCAGTGCTGGCAGCTTTCCTGTGGGCGCAATCTCTGGACGTTTCCAATTTGGCAGCCGGGCTCTGCCAGAGAGAGATACAGAGTGTTGCCCCATTACGAAGCAATGCTTTAGCAGAGCGCGAATGTCTGTGTGGCAGCGAATGCAGTTCCAAGGGACAGTGAAAACCAGCTAGAGCTTTCAGTGCTGGCAGCTTTCCTGTGGGCGCAATGTCTGGACGTTTCCAATTTGGCAGCCGGGCTCTGCCAGAGAGAGATACAGAGTGTTGCCCCATTACGAAGCAATGCTTTAGCAGAGCGCGAATGTCTGTGTGGCAGCGAATGCAGTTCCAAGGGACAGTGAAAACCAGCTAGAGCTTTCAGTGCTGGCAGCTTTCCTGTGGGCGCAATGTCTGGACGTTTCCAATTTGGCAGCCGGGCTCTGCCAGAGAGAGATACAGAGTGTTGCCCCATTACGAAGCAATGCTTTAGCAGAGCGCGAATGTCTGTGTGGCAGCGAATGCAGTTCCAAGGGACAGTGAAAACCAGCTAGAGCTTTCAGTGCTGGCAGCTTTCCTGTGGGCGCAATGTCTGGACGTTTCCAATTTGGCAGCCGGGCTCTGCCAGAGAGAGATACAGAGTGTTGCCCCATTACGAAGCAATGCTTTAGCAGAGCGCGAATGTCTGTGTGGCAGCGAATGCAGTTCCAAGGGACAGTGAAAACCAGCTAGAGCTTTCAGTGCTGGCAGCTTTCCTGTGGGCGCAATGTCTGGACGTTTCCAATTTGGCAGCCGGGCTCTGCCAGAGAGAGATACAGAGTGTTGCCCCATTAGGAAGCAATGCTTTAGCAGAGCGCGAATGTCTGTGTGGCAGCGAATGCAGTTCCAAGGGACAGTGAAAACCAGCTAGAGCTTTCAGTGCTGGCAGCTTTCCTGTGGGCGCAATCTCTGGACGTTTCCAATTTGGCAGCCGGGCTCTGCCAGAGAGAGATACAGAGTGTTGCCCCATTAGGAAGCAATGCTTTAGCAGAGCGCGAATGTCTGTGTGGCAGCGAATGCAGTTCCAAGGGACAGTGAAAACCAGCTAGAGCTTTCAGTGCTGGCAGCTTTCCTGTGGGCGCAATGTCTGGACGTTTCCAATTTGGCAGCCGGGCTCTGCCAGAGAGAGATACAGAGTGTTGCCCCATTACGAAGCAATGCTTTAGCAGAGCGCGAATGTCTGTGTGGCAGCGAATGCAGTTCCAAGGGACAGTGAAAACCAGCTAGAGCTTTCAGTGCTGGCAGCTTTCCTGTGGGCGCAATGTCTGGACGTTTCCAATTTGGCAGCCGGGCTCTGCCAGAGAGAGATACAGAGTGTTGCCCCATTACGAAGCAATGCTTTAGCAGAGCGCGAATGTCTGTGTGGCAGCGAATGCAGTTCCAAGGGACAGTGAAAACCAGCTAGAGCTTTCAGTGCTGGCAGCTTTCCTGTGGGCGCAATGTCTGGACGTTTCCAATTTGGCAGCCGGGCTCTGCCAGAGAGAGATACAGAGTGTTGCCCCATTACGAAGCAATGCTTTAGCAGAGCGCGAATGTCTGTGTGGCAGCGAATGCAGTTCCAAGGGACAGTGAAAACCAGCTAGAGCTTTCAGTGCTGGCAGCTTTCCTGTGGGCGCAATGTCTGGACGTTTCCAATTTGGCAGCCGGGCTCTGCCAGAGAGAGATACAGAGTGTTGCCCCATTAGGAAGCAATGCTTTAGCAGAGCGCGAATGTCTGTGTGGCAGCGAATGCAGTTCCAAGGGACAGTGAAAACCAGCTAGAGCTTTCAGTGCTGGCAGCTTTCCTGTGGGCGCAATGTCTGGACGTTTCCAATTTGGCAGCCGGGCTCTGCCAGAGAGAGATACAGAGTGTTGCCCCATTAGGAAGCAATGCTTTAGCAGAGCGCGAATGTCTGTGTGGCAGCGAATGCAGTTCCAAGGGACAGTGAAAACCAGCTAGAGCTTTCAGTGCTGGCAGCTTTCCTGTGGGCGCAATGTCTGGACGTTTCCAATTTGGCAGCCGGGCTCTGCCAGAGAGAGATACAGAGTGTTGCCCCATTAGGAAGCAATGCTTTAGCAGAGCGCGAATGTCTGTGTGGCAGCGAATGCAGTTCCAAGGGACAGTGAAAACCAGCTAGAGCTTTCAGTGCTGGCAGCTTTCCTGTGGGCGCAATGTCTGGACGTTTCCAATTTGGCAGCCGGGCTCTGCCAGAGAGAGATACAGAGTGTTGCCCCATTAGGAAGCAATGCTTTAGCAGAGCGCGAATGTCTGTGTGGCAGCGAATGCAGTTCCAAGGGACAGTGAAAACCAGCTAGAGCTTTCAGTGCTGGCAGCTTTCCTGTGGGCGCAATGTCTGGACGTTTCCAATTTGGCAGCCGGGCTCTGCCAGAGAGAGATACAGAGTGTTGCCCCATTAGGAAGCAATGCTTTAGCAGAGCGCGAATGTCTGTGTGGCAGCGAATGCAGTTCCAAGGGACAGTGAAAACCAGCTAGAGCTTTCAGTGCTGGCAGCTTTCCTGTGGGCGCAATGTCTGGACGTTTCCAATTTGGCAGCCGGGCTCTGCCAGAGAGAGATACAGAGTGTTGCCCCATTAGGAAGCAATGCTTTAGCAGAGCGCGAATGTCTGTGTGGCAGCGAATGCAGTTCCAAGGGACAGTGAAAACCAGCTAGAGCTTTCAGTGCTGGCAGCTTTCCTGTGGGCGCAATCTCTGGACGTTTCCAATTTGGCAGCCGGGCTCTGCCAGAGAGAGATACAGAGTGTTGCCCCATTAGGAAGCAATGCTTTAGCAGAGCGCGAATGTCTGTGTGGCAGCGAATGCAGTTCCAAGGGACAGTGAAAACCAGCTAGAGCTTTCAGTGCTGGCAGCTTTCCTGTGGGCGCAATGTCTGGACGTTTCCAATTTGGCAGCCGGGCTCTGCCAGAGAGAGATACAGAGTGTTGCCCCATTAGGAAGCAATGCTTTAGCAGAGCGCGAATGTCTGTGTGGCAGCGAATGCAGTTCCAAGGGACAGTGAAAACCAGCTAGAGCTTTCAGTGCTGGCAGCTTTCCTGTGGGCGCAATGTCTGGACGTTTCCAATTTGGCAGCCGGGCTCTGCCAGAGAGAGATACAGAGTGTTGCCCCATTACGAAGCAATGCTTTAGCAGAGCGCGAATGTCTGTGTGGCAGCGAATGCAGTTCCAAGGGACAGTGAAAACCAGCTAGAGCTTTCAGTGCTGGCAGCTTTCCTGTGGGCGCAATGTCTGGACGTTTCCAATTTGGCAGCCGGGCTCTGCCAGAGAGAGATACAGAGTGTTGCCCCATTACGAAGCAATGCTTTAGCAGAGCGCGAATGTCTGTGTGGCAGCGAATGCAGTTCCAAGGGACAGTGAAAACCAGCTAGAGCTTTCAGTGCTGGCAGCTTTCCTGTGGGCGCAATCTCTGGACGTTTCCAATTTGGCAGCCGGGCTCTGCCAGAGAGAGATACAGAGTGTTGCCCCATTACGAAGCAATGCTTTAGCAGAGCGCGAATGTCTGTGTGGCAGCGAATGCAGTTCCAAGGGACAGTGAAAACCAGCTAGAGCTTTCAGTGCTGGCAGCTTTCCTGTGGGCGCAATCTCTGGACGTTTCCAATTTGGCAGCCGGGCTCTGCCAGAGAGAGATACAGAGTGTTGCCCCATTACGAAGCAATGCTTTAGCAGAGCGCGAATGTCTGTGTGGCAGCGAATGCAGTTCCAAGGGACAGTGAAAACCAGCTAGAGCTTTCAGTGCTGGCAGCTTTCCTGTGGGCGCAATCTCTGGACGTTTCCAATTTGGCAGCCGGGCTCTGCCAGAGAGAGATACAGAGTGTTGCCCCATTACGAAGCAATGCTTTAGCAGAGCGCGAATGTCTGTGTGGCAGCGAATGCAGTTCCAAGGGACAGTGAAAACCAGCTAGAGCTTTCAGTGCTGGCAGCTTTCCTGTGGGCGCAATCTCTGGACGTTTCCAATTTGGCAGCCGGGCTCTGCCAGAGAGAGATACAGAGTGTTGCCCCATTACGAAGCAATGCTTTAGCAGAGCGCGAATGTCTGTGTGGCAGCGAATGCAGTTCCAAGGGACAGTGAAAACCAGCTAGAGCTTTCAGTGCTGGCAGCTTTCCTGTGGGCGCAATCTCTGGACGTTTCCAATTTGGCAGCCGGGCTCTGCCAGAGAGAGATACAGAGTGTTGCCCCATTACGAAGCAATGCTTTAGCAGAGCGCGAATGTCTGTGTGGCAGCGAATGCAGTTCCAAGGGACAGTGAAAACCAGCTAGAGCTTTCAGTGCTGGCAGCTTTCCTGTGGCGCAATGTCTGGACGTTTCCAATTTGGCAGCCGGGCTCTGCCAGAGAGAGATACAGAGTGTTGCCCCATTACGAAGCAATGCTTTAGCAGAGCGCGAATGTCTGTGTGGCAGCGAATGCAGTTCCAAGGGACAGTGAAAACCAGCTAGAGCTTTCAGTGCTGGCAGCTTTCCTGTGGGCGCAATCTCTGGACGTTTCCAATTTGGCAGCCGGGCTCTGCCAGAGAGAGATACAGAGTGTTGCCCCATTACGAAGCAATGCTTTAGCAGAGCGCGAATGTCTGTGTGGCAGCGAATGCAGTTCCAAGGGACAGTGAAAACCAGCTAGAGCTTTCAGTGCTGGCAGCTTTCCTGTGGGCGCAATGTCTGGACGTTTCCAATTTGGCAGCCGGGCTCTGCCAGAGAGAGATACAGAGTGTTGCCCCATTACGAAGCAATGCTTTAGCAGAGCGCGAATGTCTGTGTGGCAGCGAATGCAGTTCCAAGGGACAGTGAAAACCAGCTAGAGCTTTCAGTGCTGGCAGCTTTCCTGTGGGCGCAATGTCTGGACGTTTCCAATTTGGCAGCCGGGCTCTGCCAGAGAGAGATACAGAGTGTTGCCCCATTACGAAGCAATGCTTTAGCAGAGCGCGAATGTCTGTGTGGCAGCGAATGCAGTTCCAAGGGACAGTGAAAACCAGCTAGAGCTTTCAGTGCTGGCAGCTTTCCTGTGGGCGCAATGTCTGGACGTTTCCAATTTGGCAGCCGGGCTCTGCCAGAGAGAGATACAGAGTGTTGCCCCATTACGAAGCAATGCTTTAGCAGAGCGCGAATGTCTGTGTGGCAGCGAATGCAGTTCCAAGGGACAGTGAAAACCAGCTAGAGCTTTCAGTGCTGGCAGCTTTCCTGTGGGCGCAATGTCTGGACGTTTCCAATTTGGCAGCCGGGCTCTGCCAGAGAGAGATACAGAGTGTTGCCCCATTACGAAGCAATGCTTTAGCAGAGCGCGAATGTCTGTGTGGCAGCGAATGCAGTTCCAAGGGACAGTGAAAACCAGCTAGAGCTTTCAGTGCTGGCAGCTTTCCTGTGGGCGCAATGTCTGGACGTTTCCAATTTGGCAGCCGGGCTCTGCCAGAGAGAGATACAGAGTGTTGCCCCATTACGAAGCAATGCTTTAGCAGAGCGCGAATGTCTGTGTGGCAGCGAATGCAGTTCCAAGGGACAGTGAAAACCAGCTAGAGCTTTCAGTGCTGGCAGCTTTCCTGTGGGCGCAATGTCTGGACGTTTCCAATTTGGCAGCCGGGCTCTGCCAGAGAGAGATACAGAGTGTTGCCCATTACGAAGCAATGCTTTAGCAGAGCGCGAATGTCTGTGTGGCAGCGGATGCAGTTCCAAGGGAAGTGAAAACCAGCTAGAGCTTTCAGTGATGGCAGCTTTCCATGTGGGCGCAATGTCTGGACGTTTCCTATTTGGCGCCGGGCTCTGCCAGAGAGAGATACAGAGTGTTGCCCCATTACGAAGCAATGCTTTAGCAGAGGCGCGAAATGTCTGTGTGGC